>NC_068455.1:54368257-54530757 GCF_023373465.1 Oncorhynchus keta | reverse complement strand
TGTGGACGCCACAGGAGGTTGGTGGTACCTTAATTGGGGAGGACGGGCTCGTGGTAATGCCTGGAGCGGAATGGTATCAAATACATAAAACACATGGTTTCCAGGTGTTAGATGCCATTATATCCTCGTCATTCCGGCCGTTATTATGAGCCGTCCTCCTCTCAGCAGCCTCCTGTGATGGATACAGTACTGTTGGTCAGGGTCATTGCTCCTGTGGTTACTGGCTGTCCTTTCACTAGTCCAGCATTCCTCAGGCACCAAATGATCTCTCTCTCTCTCTCTCTCTCTCTCTCTCTCTCTCTCTCTCTCTCTCTCTCTGTCTCTCTCTCTCTCTGTCTCTCTCTCTCTCTCTCTCTGTCTCTCTCTCTCTCTCCGTCTCTCTCTCTCTCTGTCTCTCTGTCTCTCTCTCTCTCTGTCTCTCTCTCTCTCTCTCTCTCTCTCTCTCTCTCTCTCTCTCTCTCTCTCTCTCTCTCTCTCTCTCTCTCTCTCTCTCTCTCTCTCTCTCTCTCTCTCTCTCTCTCTCTCTCTCTCTCTCTCTCTCTCTCTCCCTCTCTGTCTCTCTCTCTCTCCCCATCTAATCATACCACAGTTCCAGGCCCATGTCTCAGTGTTCTCTAGTATACTCAGGCAGAGGCCCTAGTTATTGCCATAAACCTTGGAATTGTATTTTTCCTACCATTTTCCATATTAATTTGCAATGTGGTTCAGTGGGAGAAGTCAGCCCCTTTTTTGTTCTAACCCTGTCTCTGTGTGTGCGCATGTACGTGTACGTGTGTGACGTACACAAGGCTCCAGGGCTGTCTGCCTCAGCATATGTGTGTGTGTGTGTGTGATTATCCCCCCCGCCCTTACAAATGCACACTGGACTGCTCTCACCACATTGTCCCAATGTTGTGAGGGTTGGTTTGTGGTAACGTTATCATGGTATTGTGTGAGTGTGTGTGCGCTGTTGGCTGGGGCAGACGGGTTACTCCTCTAGCCTCACACTGAGTTATGGACTGCTGATTTATCATGCTGTTTGTCTCCCCCTACGCATTCGCCCTGTGTGTGTGTGTGTGTGTGTTGGTCTCATTTCAGTGGGTTTAGAATATCTCTACTTGTCTGTGAGTGTGTATGCACTGACTGTATGTGCCACTGTCCACAAATCACATACGTCCTCTTATATGTGTCAGGCTATGGGTTTGTGTGTGTGTGTGAGACGGAGTGACTGTTTTCAGATGATAAGTCATCATCTCTCGGGGTGAAGCAACATTATCCAGGCAGTAAAGTTTTTTTAATCTCAATTTTTTTTTTCATTTTTCACTCATACAAACCCCATCTGTGTGTGTAATACCACGTAGAGCCAGCCCCCCACACACACACACACACAAAGATTTATGCAAATCTGCTGTGGAATCCCATTAAACCCACCATGAGATCACACTGTGTTTTGCAGTATGTGTGTGTGTGTGTGTGTGTGTGTGTGTGCGTGTGCGTGTGTGTGTTGATATTTACCAGCGGGACAGACGGTGGTTTCCCCGTACACAGACAGACAGACAAAGACAGATGCTTCTATTATGTGTATGGATGGTTGTGATTACCAAGAGTTATTAAGTCATTCGTTCTGTGCTCAGAACCGGTGAGACTAACAATGCATGTGGAGATTATTACTAGACATAAAGTGTCTTAATGCAACACCACAACAATGAGCTCCAAATACAGATGTCTGGATTTTGATGACGTAACTGAATGGAGACACTGAGGCTGCACTGATCCGACATCAGTTGTTATCTTAACTACAGTATTAACTACAGTATTTCCCCAAGGCCCTGTTGGTAGTCTAGGTATGGTTTTCGATTTATAGTAACCTGATTCCAAAGTTTGTAAGTTTGAATCCAGCAGTTGTTTTTGAGGGCCTCCCGAGTGGCGCAGTGGTCTAAGGCTGTGCCACTAGAGATTCTGGGTTCGAGTCCAAGCTCTGTCGCAGCCGGGCCGCGACCGGGAGACCCATGGGGCGGCGCACATTGTGCCCAGCGTCGTCCGGGTCAAGGGAGGGTTTGACCGGCAGGGATATCCTTGTCCTATCGCGCACTAGTGACTCCTGTGGCGGGCTGGGCACAGTGCACGCTGACACTGCCAGGTGTACAGTGTTTCCTCTGACACATTGGTGCGGCTGGCTTCCGGGTTAAGAGGGCATTGTGTCAAGAAGCAGCGCGGCTAGGTTGGGTTGTGTTTTCGGAGGACGCACGGCTCTCGAACTTCGTCTCTCCTGAGTCCGTTCAGAAGTTGCAGCGACGAGACAAGACTGTATCTACCAATTGGATACCACGAAATATGGGAGAAAACGGGGTAAAGCAAATCGAAAGTTATTTATTTTTGTCTTAAGCCTATCCCACAATTTAACCCTTTACCTTAAGTTAATTCCTAACCTTAAGATTTCGGAGTTAATACCTAAACTTAACCCTAACCTTAAAAATGTGGAGTTAATACCTAAACTTAACCCTAAGCTTAAAAATGTGGAGTTAATACCTAAACTTGACCCTAACCTTAAAAATGTGGAGTTAATACCTAAACTCAACCCTAACCTTAAAAATGTGGAGTTAATACCTAAACTTAACCCTAACCTTAAAAATGTGGAGTTAATACCTAAACTCAACTCTAACCTTAAAAATGTGGAGTTAATGCCTAAACTTAACCTCAACCTTAAAATAGTGGAGTTAATGCCTAAACTTAACCCTAAACATGGAGAAATTTGACATTTGTAACAACTTCGAAATTTGATCTTTGAGAAACATGGATGAACGTCTAATTCCGACGTGAGACTGTGAGAGCTAGTTGCTGTGTGTGTTATACAACATAGAGCTAGGTCCACAAACACACACACACACACACACACACACACACACACACACACACACACACACACACACACACACACACACACACACACACACACACTAAGATTTATACAAATCTGCTGTGGAATCCCATTAAACCCACCATGAGATCACACTGTGCTTTGCAGTGTGTGTGCGTGCGTGTGTCGATATTTACCAGCGGGACAAACACACAGACACCCCAGTGGCTTCCCCATACACAGGCAGACAGACAAAGTCTGTATTATGTGGATGGAGGGCTGTGATTACTAAGAGTAATAATGGCAAATAGAAATCCAATATGGATGGTTTTAAGAGATAGATGGGAGGGGTTGAATGGAGCTGAAAGTTGGGAATAATAAAAACTAATAACAACAACTTAACTAATGTAAAACACACTGTGTCCGTAAAACGTACACTACCGTTCAAAAGTTTGGGGTCACTTAGAAATGTCCTTGTTTTTGAAAGAAAAGCACATTTTTTGCCCAATAAAATAACATCAAATTGATCAGAAATACAGTGTAGACATTGTTAATGTTTTAAATGACTATTGTAGCTGGAAACGGCAATTTTTGAATGGACAATCTACATAGGCATACAGAGGCCCATTATCAGCAACCATCACTCCTGTGTTCCAATGGCACGTTGTGTTACCTAATTCAAGTTTGTAAAACCCCTTTTGCAATTATGTTAGCACAGCTGAAAACTGTTGTTCTGATTAAAGAAACAATAAAACTGGCCTTCTTTAGACTGAAGTCCTCGTACAACGCTGTGTACTACTCCCTTCATAGAACAGTGCAAACTGGCCCTAACCAGAATGGAAAGAGGAATGGGAGGCCCCGGTGCACATCTGAGCAAGAGGACAAGTACATTAGAGTGTCTAGTTAGAGAAACAGACGCCTCACAAGTCCTCAACTGGCAGCTTCATTATTAAATAGTAGCCGCAAAACACCAGTCTCGGCGTCAACAGTGAAGAGGCGACTCCGGGATGCTGGCCTTCTAGGCAGGTGTGTGTACCATGTTGCATTCATCTGATGTGATGCCAGCGGTGTCTTGCCCAGATTCCTCCCTTCTCCGCTGGAGATACCTGGTCGTTATGGAAACGAGTTGATTGACCGTCACACGATGACAGCCCGATTCTATACTGAACAAAAATATAATCATAATATTCAACAATTTCAAAGATTTTCAGTTCATAGGAAATCAGTCAATTTAAATAAATTCATTAGGCCCCAATCTATGGATTTCACATGACTGTGCAGGTGAGCAGCCATGAGTGGGCCTTTGAGGGCATAGGCCCACCCACAGGGGAGCCAGGCCCAGCCAATCAGAAAGATTTTTTTCACCCACAAAAGGGCTTTATTACAGACAGAAATACTCCTCAGCACCCCAGATCCCCCTTCTCAGACAATCCCACAGGTGGAAAATCGGATGTGGAGGTCCTGGGCTGGCATGGTTTCACGTTGTCTGCAGTAGTGAGGCCAGTTGGATGTACTGCCAAATTATCTGGCAACAGCACTGTTGGACATTCCTGCAGTCAGGACTGCAGGACCCCCTCAAAACTGTGGCAACTGAGACAACTGTGGCAACTGTGGCATTTTGTTGTGTGACACAACTGCACATTTTTAGAGTGGCCTTTTATTGTCCCCAGCACAAGGTGCACCTGTGTAATGATCATGCTGTTTAATCAGCTTCTTGATATGCCACACCTGTCAGGTGGATGGATTATATTGTCAAAGGGGAAATACTCTCTAACAGCGGTGTAAACAAAATTGTGCACAACATTTGAGAGAGAAAAATATTTTTTGTGCGTATGGAACATTTCTTGGATCTTTTATTTCAACTCATGGGAAGAAAAAAAAAACGTTTCCATCGTATACTTTTGACATTTGGGGGGTTATAGTATTTGCAATGTGAGCCAAACAGGGGATAGACATGGTTCTGAGGCATGGACTTTGATTTGGTGTGTTAAATCTTTCATTAAAGAACCAGTGACCAATGATATTCTCATGCTGAACACAACAGTAGGTTTTGGGCCACACATGGATGGTATGAGGTTGAGGTTTCATGGTGAAGAAAGTTGCGTAAGATGTGTGTAAGTGTAGGTACATTTGGACCAGAGGATAACGTAAGTATGATAAGCTTATGTTAAGCATTATACAGCACTTATCTCAAATAGAATTTAAGTACAAAAGCAGGTTGTAAGCACAGCTTAAGAGGATGAAGCTACTAGCAGGTCCAGCCAGCCCTTTAGGCCTCATCTTAGGGGTTAGTGTTTGCCATCCCACACAGGCCCACTCTCCATCTGTGGTCACCCCAGACATAGTGTGTCCAAGTCAGGCCCTCAGCTCTGCTCCCCTGGGTTTTTAAAAATGTAACTAGGAACAGTGAGTTTACTGCCTTGTTCAGGGGCAGAACGGCAGACCTTGTCAGCTTGGGGATTCGAGCTTGCAACCTTTTGGTTACTAGTCCAAAGCTCAAACCACTAGGCTACCTGCCGCAACTAAGGAGTGGGGTGTGGTGGTGGGGGTAAGAACAACACCTGTCACTTAATATCTCTCTCTCTCTCTCCCTCTCTCTCTCTCTCTCTCTCTCTCTCTCTCTCTCTCTCTCTCTCTCTCTCTCTCTCTCTCTCTCTCTCTCTCTCTCTCTCCCCCTCTCTCTCTCTCTCTCTCTCTCTCTCTCTCTCTCTCTCTCTCTCTCTCTCTCTCTCTCTCTCTCTCTCTCTCTCTCTCTCTCTCTCTCTCTCTCTCTCTCTCTCTCTCTCTCTCTCTCTCTCTCTCTCTCTCTCTCTCTCTCTCTCTCTCTCTCTCTCTCTCTCTCTCAATTCAATTCAATTCAAAGGGATTTATTAGGATGGGAAACATATGTTTACATCTCTCTGTGTGTGTGTGAGAGTGGTGTTGTTACAGGGGCTGAGTGAGGCGACTGCACTCAAGTGCACTTCACAGGACATGGAATCCTGCACTTAAACAGATGGCTAAATGCACTGTCCGTGGTTGATACTGTAGCTGCTGACATATTTATGTCCGTTTTGATTGTGTGCCCTGATAAAAGTGAACTATGTATTTGATAGTATCTCTCTCACCTCTTTTTTTCTCTCTCACCACTCTTTCTCTTGCCTCTCTTATATTCTCTCTTTCTATTCTCTCTTTCTATTCTGTCTGTCTGTCTGTCTGTCTGTCTGTCTGTCTGTCTGTCTGTCTGTCATATTCCCACTATTTTGCTTCCACAGATTGTCGGTCCTGTCATTCTAATGAATACAAACATATTGTCTTGTATTCTTGTCTCTTCCAGAGACACCTCTCCCCAGAGGACTTCCAGCATGTGTTCGGGATGACCCTGGACCAGTTTGACCGCATGGCCCTGTGGAAGAAGAACGACATGAAAAAGAAGGCACGCCTTTTCTAAAGCCAAGTGACTGTAACAGGGATAAAAATAGCATCTCTAGTCTACAACGTCTGTCCAGTCTGGATGGAAGGAAATCAGAAAGAAAAAAACCCCCATCAGAAATCATCTATATATGCACCGCCATACGACGCTGCGCCTGCGAAACATCATCTCTGCCAGAATAAGGAAGGTGGAGACATTTGCACGATGTCGCCGTGACCGACATCCAACGTCGAGGCAATGTCCGTCACATATAGCTTTTGTATGCGTTGTGGTCTGAATGTTATTTTTTTATAACCTTTGGGGAGGTGGGGGGAGATGCATTTGCATGGCCCGTGACACCACTCCTCCTCTTCCCCTCTCCCCGCCTCTATGTGAGTTCTGCATCCCCCACCCCCTTCCTCCCCAAAAAGAGAAATAGGCTTTTTTCTCTTTGTCTCTGTTTCTTCCTGGTTCAACGTCTGCCTCATCTACGGTCTTTATCTCGACTTGGAACAATATCTCTGTCTGTTTTCTATCTGTTTCGTTTTCCCCTCTTTTATCATTCCTGCTATCTGTTTTTCTTACCCTCTCTTATGGTCTCTCTCTCTCTCACTTGATCTTTCCTTATCTACCGTGTCTCATTTAAGGTCTCTCTCTCTCTCTCTCTCTCTCTCGCTCTCACCCCCCCCCCCTCTCTCTCTGTCTCTCTCATTCTCCCCCCCTCTCTCTTTCTCTCTCATTCTCCCCCCTCTCTTTCTCTCTCTCATTCTCTCCCCCCTCTCTCTCTTTCTCTCTCTCTCTCGCTCTCACCCCCCCCCCCTCTCTCTCTCTCTGTCTCTCTCATTCTCCCCCCCTCTCTCTTTCTCTCTCATTCTCCCCCTCTCTTTCTCTCTCTCATTCTCTCCCCCTCTCTCTCTCTCTCTCTCTCTCTCGCTCTCACCCCCCCTCTCTCTCTCTGTCTCTCTCATTCTCCCCCTCTCTCTTTCTCTCTCATTCTCCCCCTCTCTTTCTCTCTCTCATTCTCTCCCCCTCTCTCTCTTTCTCTCTCTTTCTCTCTCACCCCCCCTCTCTCTCTCTCTCTCTCATTCTCCCCCTCTCTTTTCTCTCTCATTCTCCCCCTCTCTTTTTCTCTCTCATTCTCCCCCTCTCTCTTTCTCTCTCTCATTCCCCCCTCTCTTTCTCTCTCTCATTCTCTCACACCCCCTCTCTCTCTCATTCTCCCCCCTCTCTTTCTCTCTCTCATTCTCTCCCCCCTCTCTCTTTCTCTCTTTCTCTTACCACCTCACCTCTCCTCTTACTCCTCTTCTCTGTCTTTTTCCATCTCCTTTTCTTTTTCTTTCTTTTTTTTTTCTTTCTTTTTTTCATTCTTTCTTTCTTTCTCTCTCTCTATCCTCCCTTTCCCCGCTGTAGCCTGTGCTAGCCTCTAACTCACCACAACTTATAGTCTCATATCTGAACAACAGATGTATCATTTTACAGCAGTGGAGGTTAAGATAGGAAAAGTTTATCTTCTCCTTTTTTAAGTGGGTAGTTTGTTTGATAGCCATGCCATGATTTGTTGATAGAGGGCTGTATCTTACACACGCCACTCATAAATCAGTGAAGATGGGAGTGTTGGGGTTGGACCAGAGCCAACAGCATGAATCATGGGTAAAAACAGTACCATAGGCACCACTGATACCCATAGCAGATGTATAGAGCCTCAGGTTCTTTCAAGCCCTGTTGTCAAACACTGCCTTGCCAGACACTTTTACCTAAATCCCTTCCCATCAAAAACCTACATTATTTTTATAAGCTATTTTTGACTCCTGGATGGCCGTCATCCATTCTGTGGAAGTTTTCAGATGTGAGAATCGTGTTGTTATGACACCTTTATCATCTGCTCCCCCCCTCATTGTCCTCACACTATCTAACACAGGCCTGCAGCAGCACTTGAGCAATACAAGTTAAGCCTTGCTTAATGAATTGATAATGACATATTAACATATAATCTGTACCTTCTGTGATAGAGGATGATCCCTTTCTATGTTCGTTGTTTGTAAATCATTTAGCATCCACTGCCACATATGTAGTGGGGAAACGTATATTGGCTTTGCTAAGTCTCCAGAAACTCCAACAATTAATTCAACCATAAGTGGCATACAATATACACGTGACATACAGTGTACATATATTTGTCTCGGAGTTTGTTATGCGAGCCAAGGTGTATATTGCCTCTAGGGCATGCACGCATATGAGAGATGGTCGAGGTCGTCTACGATGGAAATGTATGAAAATGTTTGTAAAAACATTCTCAATTTGGATCATTTTGGTCCCTCATTTTGGTTAATTATTTTATGTACATTTTGTAACACAACTTTTGTCCAATGAAAAGCCCAATTCAGATGCTTTTGTTTGGCATTTATTTATAGACATCTTAAAGGGAGGATGAGGATGGTCATCTTTAAATCTCATGGCTTTAGGGCAGGTGTATTGGAAAACACATGCTCTATATAAATTAAAAACACAGTCAATCTGAATAAATGTCAAATTAGAGTTTTGCTCCATCGGTAAGTAGAACATTAGCCGTCGTCATCAAAGCTCATGTCTCCTGACTTCTAATGTCAATCTGAGATGAAAGCGCTTTTATCGAAATTCAAATCAAATGTATTTATGACACCCATTTTGCGTCAGCAGATGTCACAAAGGGCTGATACAGCAGCAATGGAGTCGACCATGTATTAAAGTGCTTGAGTGTGCCTCGTTGAATGTGAATGCCGATAGTGTTGCAGAATTACATTGTCAAATCTAATGTCTGCTTATATCGGATAATCATTTATGCAGTTTGGAAGAATGCTGTGTGTATGGATGTGTGTAAGTTTTGACCTTTTTGGATCACTGTTACGACATCATTGTAACATTGAAAGAAGGTTGATGTAGCGTTATCAATGGTGAGGAGGGCTGTCCCAGAACAGAGATCACAATGGAGGGCTGTTCGGAAACACTGTGTTTGTTTTTGTGTTTGAACAGCTGTGGAAACAGTAGTGTAAGCTGAGAGGCAGAAACTAAGGAACACGTATCCAGGTCTGAGCTCTGAACTTGCCCTTAGGCACACACAGATCTGGGATCAGATTCCATTCTCCTAATCCTAACCTTAACTATTAGAGAGGAAATGCTAAATGTGTCTTAGTTCAGTCAGTGTCTACACTCTTAGAAAAAAGGGTTCTTCGGCTGTCCCCATAGGAGAACCTTTTTTGGTTCAAGGTTGAACTCATTTGTCATTTGGGTTCCATGTCCTCAACTGAAACCAACAAGGGTTTTTCAAAGGGTTCTCCTACAGGGACAGCCAAAGAACCCTTTTAGGTTCCTTATAGCAGTGTAGGGCCAAGTGCATTCTGTTTTGCTCAAGGGTCAGGCCAGATCAGCAGAGCTCACATAGCCCAGATACACACCAGGCCCGACCAGCAGAGCTCACATAGCCCAGATGCACACCAGGCCAGATCAGCAGAGCTCACATAGCCCAGATACACACCAGGCCAGATCAGCAGAGCTCACATAGCCCAGATACACACCAGGCCAGATCAGCAGAGCTCACATAGCCCAGATACACACCAGGCCAGATCAGCAGAGCTCACATAGCCCAGATACACACCAGGCCAGATCAGCAGAGCTCACATAGCCCAGATACACACCAGGCCAGATCAGCAGAGCTCACATAGCCCAGATACACACCAGGCCAGATCAACAGAGCTCACATAGCCCAGATACACACCAGGCCAGATCAGCAGAGCTCACATAGCCCAGATACACACCAGGCCAGATCAGCAGAGCTCACATAGCCCAGATACACACCAGGCCAGATCAACAGAGCTCACATAGCCCAGATACACACCAGGCCAGATCAGCAGAGCTCACATAGCCCAGATACACACCAGGCCAGATCAGCAGAGCTCACATAGCCCAGATACACACCAGGCCAGATCAGCAGAGCTCACATAGCCCAGATACACACCAGGCCAGATCAGCAGAGCTCACATAGCCCAGATACACACCAGGCCAGATCAGCAGAGCTCACATAGCCCAGATACACACCAGGCCAGATCAGCAGAGCTCACATAGCCCAGATACACACCAGGCCAGATCAGCAGAGCTCACATAGCCCAGATACACACCAGGCCAGATCAGCAGAGCTCACATAGCCCAGATACACACCAGGCCAGATCAGCAGAGCTCACATAGCCCAGATACACACCAGGCCAGATCAGCAGAGCTCACATAGCCCAGATACACACCAGGCCAGATCAGCAGAGCTCACATAGCCCAGATACACACCAGGCCAGATCAGCAGAGCTCACATAGCCCAGAAACACACCAGGCCAGATCAGCAGAGCTCACATAGCCCAGATACACACCAGGCCAGATCAGCAGAGCTCACATAGCCCAGATACACACCAGGCCAGATCAGCAGAGCTCACATAGCCCAGATACACACCAGGCCAGATCAACAGAGCTCACATAGCCCAGATACACACCAGGCCAGATCAGCAGAGCTCACATAGCCCAGATACACACCAGGCCAGATTGCACAACCCGTTCATCATCTCATTAGGTAAACAGGCCTCCCACTCAGAGGAATCAGCTGCGTGTCTCTCTTACGTCAAGGTCAATACAGTGTTGGATTCACAACTTTATTTACGCTTTTGATACAGGAAATCGGAAGGAGCTGCCCAATAGACGCAATTTTTTTGCTTCCGATTTATTTTGAATTATAGAGACATAATAACATATCATATGGTCAATGTGTGGCTTCTGTTTTTGCTTGTTTGATTGTAATGGAAGCCAGATATTTATGAATATCCTATGTATGCAGGTATATGTCCATTGCGCCACTATAGTCACAGAGAAGTGTATTACCATGTTTGTTATAGAATGTCCCGTGAAAATAAGTCTGCCTCATTGTATTAACCCCAATGTTATGGAATGACTAGTCTATATCAAATATGTTGTTCTTTTAACCTAATGGCTAGGCGTAACGCGAGTTATGTAAGTCTCTGTGGCACACAATTAGAATTATTCTGACATTGCCGTTATGCAATATGATGACGTTAAAATGAATTTGGCTCTGTCACAATCTATTATTTTGCACTGTGTAACCAACGGATACCATATGCTGTGATTCGCTGTTGTTGAGGCCCTGTGGAGGATGATGAGAGGCTGAAAATATGGCTTAACATTATTCTAATGCTGTAACTAAGCCTATTGTTTAGCTTTTGTTCTTATTTGGCTTCGCTGGTTTGCAAGAAATACTGATGTCCATCTTTAAATAAATGTTTCATTCAGTACTGTTTCTTTTTGATGTGTGCTGTGGTTTTATGGTAATTTAACTGGTCAGAATCTTGACTGTTTGGGTCATTGCTTGAGCAGTCTGTGAAAACTCTTTTGTGTTATTCTCAGACAAACTGAAATGTCTCAGTGGCACCTATCAAACGAGAGTAGCTAACTTTGTATACGTGACAGTCTCTTCTGGTGTGAGGAAAGTTTGTTCCAGACACAACAGACATCCTTATTGGTTCATATCAGGGCTCTCCAACCCTGTTCCCTGTTCTCCAACCCTGTTCCTAATCGAGTGTACCTGATTCTAATAATGAGCTAGTTGATATGCTGAATCTGGTTAGTTACGACTGGAGTTGCAGTGACAAACGACAGTAGGGTAGCTCTAGAATAGGGCTGGAGAGACCTGGTTAATATTCATTTAGTCCAGAGGTGTCAAACTCATTCCATGGAGGGCCTTTTTGTCTTCTTGGTTTTGGTTGTTCCTTCCATTTAAGACCTAGACAACTAGGTGAAGGGAGTTCCTTACTAATCAGTGACCTTAATTCATCAATCAAGTACAAGGGAGGAGCGAAAACCCTCAGACACTTGGCCCTCCGTGGAATCGGTTTGACGTATGTGATTTAGTCTGAATTAGTCTGAATTTAGTCTAAATTAGAACAGGACATCCAGTGTAAACCCAGTGAACAAATATGCAACTTTGTCTAATTTGTTGCTCTGGGACAAAGGAAAGAAGATTTCTGGGTGCAGTCTTGCTACTGAATCATTTTTCCACACTGTGAATCTATTATGTTGAAACAGGTGCTGATGAAAGGAAGTGAATCATTCTGTGAATCATTGTTGTCATTTGATTCATCATGGTTTCGCATAGCCTGTATGTATAGTAAAACGGAGACTACAGAGATGAGCAAAATGCCATTCTGTGTTCGTTTATTTATTATCATGATAGGCCTGTATGTTGATAAACAGTTATTATATCAGCTGCCTCAAATCCACTAGACTGACTATTCTATTTAAAAGACAAAGACCCCCACCCCTTATCTGTGATTGGGAAAGCCCTTGTAAGCTACGGCTGCGATTGGCTACTACTGTGTCCATCTCCCTGTCTTATTGACAGCTGGAATATGCTTCTGTCCAATCACCCACGGAAAGTACTGATGGGCATTTCTTGTTTTTTTCGGTGAACCGGCTGATTTGGCTCCGTTCACGTAAAAGAGCCGGCTCATTTGGCTCCCAAACGGCTCTTCGTTCAAAATGCTTAAAAAACAACATAGAACCATGAAAAAAAGCCAATCTCCAACGTATAACACAAAAGCTAGGCTACCATTATGTCAGATCGTGAAATGCGCGTTCAAATACAGTTTTACCTGGCCAGCAAAGATAAATAGCGTGGACCAGATTGACGCGCTCTCCTCTCCCCACTATGTATTTTTTCTGCAGTGAGGATTCACTCTCTTTGGATCATTATTTTGTAACTTAACTGCAAAAAAAACATTGTTTTGAGCTCAAAAAAGCAGTAGTGTGCAAATCAGGCAGCCAAAATGAACGCCTCTTTCACCGATGCAATTCGGTTCCAACGTTCACCAAAACGATCCGTTCGTTCGCCAATGACCCATCACCAAGGGAAAGGAAGCAAGGAGCTAGGGAAGGGAGACGCACGAGAGTCCACAGCCTGCTTACTATACAGGATAAGTGCGCACCCTGGAAGTATCTAGGCGACATGGACAGAAACGGAAAAGGTAAGCGTTTTTGTTTTACCCCTACACATCTACTTTCATTCATTGTTATTCTGTCCGTGATTGTTGAGATAATTGTAGTCTAACAAAACCACGCGCTCGTAACCATGTTTCTACAGTAGCATAGCTTGCTATCACCTCGAAGGGTGTGTGTCGTTTGTGTTTGGGGAAATAAGACGTTTTGCTGTAGAATTTTCCAATGTATTATGTAAACGATATCAGTTTGTTTGTTTCCTCCCCCCCTTGTTTTGGCATAATTACTTCCGTATAAATTGTTTCTATGCCAGTTTTTTTTCTCGTGAGAATAAAATGATTTGCCTCGTCTGTCTCAACTCCAGTTGAGCGTTTCAATATAAATGGTCAAAGTATTCTTGCGACAACAACTTGAACAAGGTTGCTATGAGGGATGGCGAGGCACAACACAAAGGAACACGAGGTGTAAGACCAACAGGGGGTCCTGCCGGGTGAGCAGGTTGCAGCGTGATTAATTGACAGACTAATGAACTCTCACCGTATGGTGCTCGTGACCATACCTCATTGGCTGGGACACTGTGTAGGTGTATCAAAGGACCCGCATTTGCTTCCTGTCATCGTATTCTCTCCTATCCTTGTATTATTTCCTCCACGTGAACTGAGGCCGAAAATTGAACAGGTGGAAGCAAATTATGGCCAAAAGCACCATTCCATGTAGCCTCCCAGTATGTGTAAAGCCTACTGTTTATGCCAAAAAGCTTAGGCTTTAATGGCACAGATGGTGAATTTACCCAGAAACCACAGAGTGGCTGGTTCGAGCTCCAATCCTGCCGTACACCCTTCATCACTAGAACCATATTGCTTTTAACTAGCCTGTAGTTTCAGATGGGTAAAGATGGAAGGGCATGGAACAAGGAAAGGAAATGCTTAAGAGTAAGACTATTGTGATGCAGCATGGTAGGGATCAGCTGGTCGCACCCTGCAGCAGCCACTCATGGCTGCTGAGACTGACTGGCCAGGAGGGAGGGGAGGGGATCAAGAAGCTCAGTTATTTAGAACAAATCCAATGAATCAAATATAATGGGGCACGGGATGGGAAAATCTGCTGGGTTTGGATTAATCAGACTACATGTTTAGGAAGGGGCACCGTTTTGAAGGGATAAGCAATAACTACAAATGACACTTACCAATGCCTGGGCCATTTTCTTAAATATTGGATTGCAATATGTCTTAACAGCGTTTGTATTTTAGTTGGTCATTGGACCTGTCTATAGTCTCTATCTCTACCTTAGCTGACCTGTATCCCCCAGTCCCGTTTGTTTACAAGGAATTTGGTGGAGAAATAATCCCTGGAACCTTTACTTCTACTGCCTTTGTTGTATTTTTAACCCTAATTGTGTGTGCCTGAGGCTCGGTATTTCCCCAGCTCTTTATGGAAGCCAAAGCCAATCCACCCCAGTCAGTCCAGGCAGGCAGTCCCTGTAACAATGGACAATGGAAGGCAGACCTACTGTATACATCCTGCAAGCTCTTTGGCCACAGTATTGGACCAACTCTCTTTTTTTAAATTTAGTGCGTCCCAAATGGCATCCTATTCACTTTGTAGTGCTCTGGTCAAAAGTAGTGCACTACATAGGGAATAGGGTGTCATTTGGGACACACACTACCTTGCACAACCTGGGAGAGGGCGACAGTGGCCGTGGAGCACACACTGTGACAACTCCCCTGTGACAACTTTCTCGTCCCATTTCCTGATTGATACACAAGAAGTAGCAGCTATTGAGTAGGCCTCAGTGGGTCATTTCCTGTTAAAATATGTGTCTGGGCAGGTGTGGGTGGAGTATGGGTTGTATGGTTTTGAGTTGAATCTGAGGTGAAACTGTGATCCCCTGTCCATAGCAGCGGGAAATAGGGGTGCTGCAGCACACCCTAAAAATCCAAAAATAAAAGTGATCTATAAAAAAATAATCTCATAACAGTAGTGCTCTGCCTTTACTAGTCCTGTATTAGCGGGCCGATATAGCCGTCTGTAGTGCGGGCAGCAAATTCTCATCCTACATCTTACAGTAACCGACTGAGATTTCTGGCAGTTGGTTCCATTAAGCCGACCATGTCGGTGCTGTGGGCGTTGCTGCTGACGTCACTATTGGACATCTGTGCCCCTGGGTGTGAGGTAGCGAGTTAGCGTGGGGTGCGCAGTGCAACACAGCTGCGAGGGCTGAGATACGGTTCCCCCTGCCATTAATCCATGTCTTGAGTATTATCCCTACCATCACCAACCCACCCTATCCCCACTGATTTAGTGATAACAGAAAGGGTAATACTACGACAGCATTGATTCAATGTTGATTAAACGTTCGCAGTGGGGCTCCTTCTCAGTTCCTCGTCATGCGGGGAAGACTAAGGTTAGCTCGGATTGGAACTGTGCCATTGCGTCTCTCTCTTTCTGTCTTTCTCCATCACTGCTTCTCTGTGTGTTCTCTCATTCTGTAAAATAGATCTGTTTGCTTCTCTTACCTTCCAACTCTCTCTGAATCTACTTTTATTCTCCATGCCTATCTTTCAGTCTCCTCTTCTCTTTCTCTCTCTCGCTCTCAAACTTCTGTTTTCCTTACAGGCCGGTGCATGATTTCTGAAGCGTCACTATTCATGTACTGTAGGGTTTCGACCTAGTAAAGGGGATTTTAAAATCTCTCTCTAGTGGTTATGAGTGTACCATACTTTGCCCGAGGACAGTGTTCCTAGACTCCCTCTGTCTGTGCTGTCTCTCTGGTAGGTACAGTGAGTCTGCTGTGCCTCAGGGTGGCGTTCTGTAGTGTGTGTCAGGGCAAGACTCATTACAGCAGGGCTAAAGTGTGAAGGTGGAGTGCACTATGGGAGGATCCGTAGCTCGCTCTCATTCCTCAGAGAGTCTGTTGAGCTCCGCTGTCTTTAGTCCAGGTGTTTGCCTTGAGGAAAACATCCTGCCCCCAATGGTCTGTAAGAAGACAGAATGATGAAGGAAGCATATGTGTGCGTGCGTGCGTGCATGTATGCACATACCGCATATGTGTGCGTGTGTGCGTGCATGTGATAGTTACTCAGCCTAATTTTCTTCCTGCATAGCCTAGCAGTGACTAAAGCAATGTATCAATTTCTAACATTGTCCTTTGTTATGTAAGGATTAGCCTACCCTTCTCCCTGTCTCCCTGATAATGCCTCTTAAGTATACCTGGGCATAGTTCCACCTCCATTACTCTCCCCACATCTCGCTACAGTCATTCAAACTGACGTCTAGATTTGATTAATGTTATGAATCATTGCTCCAATAATAATTCCGACTTAAAGATCACCTCCAGTGGCTGGAGCCATCTAGCTGAAACACTTGGCATGTCATGTGACGAAAAGTTCACGGGGAAAATCTGAGGTAAAATGTGATTTGCGAGAGTGCACCCCTGTCTGACGCTCGGTACCTGTCGGTGCTTGTGTTATGAGTACCGTGGGGAGAGTAGAGTACGCATGATTGCTCTGCTTCAAGTAGGGAAACGAGGGACGACGTTCAGTTCGTGTTCTGACAAGGCTGGCATCTGGAGCTGAAGTGAATGTGTTTTGATAGTTTGCGCTGCCTGACACAAGGTCATCATACTAGCGTTGGGGTCATTTTGATGACTCGTTTTTCCAAAGCCGAAAGTCTCTTCATTCCCTCTCAGCAACAGTTGTCAGTTTTTCTGTGAATCATCTTTGTGATATCCATTTAAGATATTTGTGTTGAGTTGGATGCTGCTTGGTTAGACATGAACACGACATATGCATGTCAAAACAATGTGTTTTGAACATCTCCAATATAATGTCCCTGTTATATTACAGTAACGTATAGCTTGCTCTGGGTTACTGGAAGCCTCTCTCCAGTCCTGGCGGCTGTGTTTTGGATATGGCAAGCGTTCTGGATGTTTGTCCTCTGAATAATGTCCTCTGAATGATGTTATCACAACATTAGCTCTCTCCTCACCCTTAGGAATCCCCCCACACACACACACACAGGCTCTATCCTTCCCCTCTTCTCTGTTCCCTTCAAGGAAACAAAAAAAACATGACTGAACTAGAACCTCAAAGCCATAGCCCCGGTAAGTAGGGTTGCTGAGGGTGTTGCAGCACCCTCTGGTGAATTGAAATTTAACGGGGAAAAAATGTGTGAACTAGGCCTTTACTACTCCTGTTTGAAAGGCGAAAAATACTCCTCAGCACCTTCCATTAACATGTCAAGAATCCAGATGGAGACTCAAGGCCCGGTAGAAAATCATTAGAGTGGGAGTGGAGAAGATTGACTTTCTCTATTGTCTGTGAGTACTACTGTAGGGTGTTTTTTAAATTTTTTAAATATTAGTTTTTTTTGTTGTTTTTTATTCTGTGTCTGTCTGTCTACCCACCCCAGGTATTTGAGATAAACCCCCCCAGTGCTGTGAGTCAGTGTCTGAGAGGGCATGAGGTGAGTTTTGCTGCAGGCTCCTTCAGTCATTTGTGCATTGACTCCTCACAAAGAGCAGTGTGTGTGTGGGTGTGTCTCAGCTCTGAACTACTCAACACAGAGGGGTGAGCACAGAAGAGCCTGAGCCCTTCCCTGCCTCCCATTGTTTGTCTGTCCAACTCCTCCAACTCCTCCCCTCTCTATCTGTCTTTCACATTCACTCTATAATATTTAACAGTTAAACACCGTATATAGAATTCACTTGTTCTCAGTCTTGTCTCTCCATAAAATCTCTCATTCCTACTTTCTTTCCATCTGACCTGGCTTCTCCCCAATGAAGTTTCTCTCTCTCTCTCTCACCCTCTCTCTCTCTCTCTCTCTCTCTCTCACCCTCTCTCTCTCTCTCTCTCTCTCTCTCACCCTCTCTCTCTCTCACCCTCTCTCTCTCACCCTCTCTCTCTCACCCTCTCTCTCTCTCACTCTCTCTCTCACCCTCTCTCTCACCCTCTCTCTCTCACCCTCTCTCTCTCACCCTCTCTCTCTCACCCTCTCTCTCTCCCCCTCTCTCTCTCACCCCCTCTCTCTCTCACCCCCTCTCTCTCTCACCCCTCTCTCTCTCTCACCCCCTCTCTCTCTCTCTCCCCTCTCTCTCTCTCTCTCTCTCTCACCCTCTCACCCTCTCACCCTCTCTCACCCTCTCACCCTCTCACCCTCTCTCACCCTCTCACCCTCTCTCACCCTCTCTCACCCTCTCTCACCCTCTCTCACCCTCTCACCCTCTCTCTCTCACCCTCTCTCTCTCTCTCTCTCTCTCTCTCACACACACCCTCTCTCTCACCCTCTCTACCTCTCTAATTAGGGTCTCTGTAAAATAATGGTTATTAGCCTCTTTCTCTCCCTCCCTCTCTCTGCCTCTCCAGTCTTCTCGGGAGGAGAGGAGGAAGGATTCCAGTTAATCAGACTGTGTGTGTCTATACTCCCTGCACAGTCGTCTGGTCACCCTGACCACCAAGCCTCCCCACATGGTAGCAATTTGAAGCAAGGGACGAGAAAGGATAGATAGAAGATGAAAGACGGGAGGTAGTTAGCGCCCGTGCCACATTTATGAGACGGAGGTTGCCGGGGAAAGTGGTGCGGTTTGGGTCGGACCCAAAGTAGATCTATAAAGTAGAGGGAAGGATATAGTTTGAGAGAGAAATGATGTTCGCCTCAGTGTCACTTTGCTCCTGTAAAAGGCTATTTGATTCCGCTAATGGCTCCCAGACGCTAGGGAAGTTAGCACGGTAGGATCAAACATTTTGGGCTGTTTTACAGCGTGGGATCGATGTTGGATGTGGTGTGAACATCTGTAACAACCAAATAATGTGGTGTTTTGGTCATCAAAATGGACTTGTTCACAGACTTTGTTGATGTGTTCCATTGAGGGTGAGACTAGGTTTAATTAAAAGGAGACGTATCTACAGTATACCAGGTTAGGGGAGAGAACTGTTATTTAGATCTAGGCCGAATGTCATGTCTTCACATTTTCAAGTGGTCCCTCATAACACAGCTGTTCCTTTCGTTGGCATTCACACACGGGTTATTGGATTACTACACACACACACTCACGCATTATAAACAGCTTCATCGGTGCATAAAGTTTGGGCTTGTAAGCGCATGGTTCTACAAGGTGAAGTCCCGTCATTCTTTCACTAGGGTAGTTTGTCTCCCTGCCCGTTGCCTTTCATCCTAAATATTTTCACACACGGCACCTGCCTGCAGACACATCTGCCTGCGTCCTGTTCGATCTGTGCAGACCTGCATAGACATCGGCATGGCAGTGGCACATCTTCCACATACACGTGCATGCTCACACACTCACAAGCTCGCCTACACACTAGAGGTCGACCGAATATGATTTTTCAACGCCGATACCGATTATTGGAGGACCAAAAAAGCCGATACCGATTATTGGAGGACCAAAAAAGCCGATACCGATTATTGGAGGACCAAAAAAGCCGATACCGATTAATCGGCCGATTTGATAAATACATAATATTTTTTCATTTGTAATAATGACAATTACAACAATACTGAATTACACTTATTTTAACTTTAATATAAAACATCAATCAATTCAATTTAGCCTCAAATAAATAATGAAACATGTTCAATTTGGTTTAAATAATGCAAAAACAAAGTGTTGGAGAAGAAAGTAATATGTGCCATGTAAAAATATGTGCCATGTAAAAAAGTTGACGTTTAAGTTCCTTGCTCAGAACATATGAAAGTTGGTAGTTCCTTTTAACATGAGACTTCAATATTCCAAGGTAAGAGGTTTTAGTTTGTAGTTAATATAGTATTTATAGAACTATTTCTCTCTATACCATTTGTATTTCATATACCTTTGACTATTGGATGTTCTTATAGGCACTATAGTATTGTCAGTGTAACAGTATAGCTTCCGCCCCCTTCTTCGCCCCTACCTGGGCTCGAACCAGGAACACATCGACAACAGCCACACTCCGCATACAAGCCGCAGCCCTTGCAGCGCAAGGGGAATAACTACTCCAAATCTAAAAGCGAGTGACGTTTGAAACAGTATTAGCGCACACCCAGCTAACTAGCTAGCCATTTCACATTGGTTACACCAGCCATTAGGCTTGAAGTCAAAAAACAGCGCTGTGCTTGCGAAGAGCTGCTGGCAAAACGCACGGAAGTGCTGTTTGAATGAATTATTATGGGCCTGCTGCTGCTCAGTCAGACTGCTCTATCAAATCAGACTTAATTATAACATAATAACACACAGAAATACGAGCCTTTGGTCATTAATATGATCGAATCCGGAAACTATCATTTCGAAAACAAAACGTTTATTATTTCAGTGAAATACGGAACCGTTCGGTATTTTATCTAACGGGTGGCATCCCTAAGTCTAAATATTCTTGTTACATTGCACAACCTTCAATGTATGTCATAATTACGTAGAATTCTGGCAAATTCGTATGCAATGAGCCAGGCAGCCCAAACTGTTGCATATACCCTGACTCTGCGTGCAATGAATGCAAGAGAAATGACACAATTTCACCTGGTTAATATTGCCTGCTAAACTGGATTAGTAGTTATAACAAGTGATTATGATTGATTGTTTTTTATAAGATAAGTTTAATGCTAGCTAGCAATTTACCTTGGCTTCTACTGCATTCGCGTAACAGGCAGGCTATTCGTGGAGTGCAATGGTTAAAGCGTTGGACTAGTTAACTGTGCGGTTGCAATGTGGAACCCCTGAGCTGACATGGTGAAAATCTGTCGTTCTGCAGTTAACCCACAGTTCCAAGGCAGTCATTGAAAATAAGAATGTGTTCTTAACTGACTGGCCTAGTTAAATAAAAGATATAAAATATATATATAATTCTTTTTAATAATCGGAGATCGGCGCCCAAAAATACAGATTTTCCGATTGTTATGAAAACTTGAAATCGGCCCTAATTAATCGGCCATCCGATCAATCCGTTGACCTCTAATACACACACTAGTGTTTCATGGTATCCCGAAACCTCTATACTTTTTTGTTTTTTGATACTAGAACATGAACGGTACTAAAACGGTTGTTACTTTCTGTCCAACGTGTCTCACGTTGTAGACAGACTTCATCCTCTCAGTCAGTATATCAGACAGGCTTTCTTGTCGCTGTTTTGAGTATCGTGGCGGTATTGAGTATCGTGATACTAAATCTGGTATTGTGTCAAACTTCTGGTATCGTGACAACACTAACACACATGCACACTAATCACATTCACAACGCAGTGAATTCTCTGAATTTGTTTCCCTGTGAATGACCTAGTCAATCAGAACCCCCAAAATGCTGCAATTGCGGTCTTCCTGACCGTAGCCCTCAGCTACAACTGTCAACACCAGACAGGGAACGGAACCATCACATTCCTCCAATCCCATTTCCTGGAAGACACATACACCACATTGTCAAACATGAGCATGAGGCTGTCTGTCATATTCTTTCAGCGCTCATCATCCCTTTCGTCTCATTCCTCAGCCCTGGAATGACTTGGCCTGTTGATGGGCTGCTTATGCTGTGGCTCAGCAAGGGTGTGTGTGTGTGTGGTTGGTTGTTGTAGCCTCTCCCAGGGATCCTGTACCCTATTTGATGTGCAGCAGTATCACCCTCTGGGCTTTTTAATAAAGACGTCTGTTATCTGTAATCAGGCAATAACAACTAGTCTCTCTGGGCTGAGAGGGGGTCCTTCTCATATCCTAGTAGAGGAAATGTTAATGGGATTGAGCTGGACGCTGTGTGTTTTGGGTGAGGCTGTAGTTTGTGTTGTGGTTCCGGACTGGACTTCTTCTATTAGCGCATCTGTCCTGGTACTGTATAGGGTTGTTGTTGTTGAATTGACCAAAGCTATAGTAACATTTAAATACAGAGTTGGTTAGAGAGAGAGAGGAGGGGTAGAGAGATGGGGAAGAGAAACAAAGACCACTGGTTTGATGTGGAATGCAAAAACCTAAAAGAAATTGAGAAACCTATCCAACCAAAAACATAGAGACCCAGAAATCCTGAGTCTGCACTATGGTGAATCACTAAAACAATATAGATATACACTACTGAAAAGGAACAGCACGTCAGAAATCAGTTCAATGTAATTGAAGAATCCATAGAATCTAATCACTTCTGGGGAAAATTGGAAAACACTAAACGAACAACACGAAGAGTTCTATATCCAAAATGGAGATGCATAGATAAACCACTTCTCCAATCTTTTTGGCTCTATAACAAAGAGCAAAAACATACATGATCAATTACAAATCTTAGAATCAGCTATTAACACTAGATCTGCCATTGGGCCAACAGCCACTGATGTTTGCTGTATCATGCTCCTTCCCTGACTATTCCTAAATGTTTGTATTTTACACTGCTCATTTGTCCGATTTTTGAAATCACAAACAAAAGTATTTAGAGCCTTTTACTATTTTTTATTTTTTCACACCTATTCCTATCTTAACCCGCCAAGACAATGTGCTGTAGGACGTTGGTACCCAGCCAGACACTAATGCGTCTCTCTCTCTCTCTCTCTCCTCACTGAATGAATGACAAATGAATGAATGAGCAATAATTGCGCACCTTACTTCACAATTGAATTTAAATTAGGCCTAGCTGAATGACGAGGTTGATTTAATTGGCAAAGACAATGGTTTAATGGGGAGTTTGTTATGCCTATTTATCAGCAGCAAATAATTGGACGTTGTACTCCGGGGGTTGATTACCATTCTCTTTTACATTTTACTTTGTAAAAAGAAGCTGTTTTGGGACTTTTATGTACTATACCTCTATTACTAATCAAATGTCTATTTCCCTGTATATAGCCTCGCTATTGTTATTTTACTGCTGCTCCTTTAATTATTTGTTACTTTTATTTTTTTATTGTGTTTTTTTTATAGCATTGTTGGTTAGGGCTGTTGTATTTGACGCATGTGACAAATAAAATGTGATTTTAATGTATTTTAAGGGAAACAAGAACATGCCACATGTAGGCCTTTAGAATGATGCAAAATATATCCTCTACTCTATCCAGTGAAGCAAACGATGCCAGCCCACTGAATGAATGACAAATGGATAATTGTGCACCTTACTTCACAATCAAATTGAAATAAGGCCTAATGAATGATGAGGGCGAAGAGGTTGCTTTAATTTAGATCAACAATAGTGTTTGGATGAGTTTGTGTTATGCATATTTATCAGCGTTGGCGCTGATGTTAATTTGAAAAAATGTTAATTTATTTTTGCCCCTTTTTTCTCCCCAATTTCATGGTATCCAATTGTTAGTAGTTACTGTCTTGTCTCATCGCTCCAACTCCCGTACGGGCTCGGGAGAAACGAAGTTCGAGAGTCATGCGTCCTCCGAGAAACAACCCAACCAAGCCGCACTGCTTCTTAACACAGCACGCATCCAACCCAGAAGCTAGCCGCACCAATGTGTCGGCGGAAACACCATACGCCTAGCGAACTGGTTAGCGTGCACTGCGCCCGGCCCGCCACAGGAGTCGCTAGTGCGTGATGAGACAAGGATATCCCTACCTGCCAAACCTGCCAAAGGATATCCCTAACCCGGACGACGCTAGGCCAATTGTGCGTCGTGGCCGGCTGCGACAGAGCCTGGGCTCGAACCCAGAGTCTCTGGTGGCACAGCAAGCACTGCGATGCAGTGCCCTGACCACTGCGCCACCCGGGAGGCCCAATGTTAATAATTTGACCGCACGCTTTGCGGATTGATACCATTCTCTTTTGCATTTACTTTGTAAAAATAAGCTGTTACAGGACTGTTTTTATTAACTGTTATTCTATTACTAATCAAATGTATTGTAAGGGAAAAGAAAACAGTAGGCCTTTAGAATGATGAAAAACATGTCCTTGACTCTATCCAACTTAATGAGCGGGAAACAAACGATGCCAGTCACCCTGCACAGCCCGTCAATTGAAACTACATCTAAACTATACCAAAACTAATTTCACACATATTAAGAGTTAGCCTATAGACAAGATTCAATTGACAATCTGACCATATTATGCAGTTTCTATTACTTATTTTTTGTCCATGAATATCCATGCTGTCCATGCATTCAGCTCATGACCACTCACGTGGCAGCATTGCTCTGGCTACTAAGTGAAAACTAGTAGTATAACAAACTTAAAATGTTAAATATGCTATTCTGTCATTAATGGATGAATAGGTGATCTAAAATAGACAGAAACCGATCATGTTGTATATGACTTCACTGAACTGTATGAAGAGGGCAAAGAGGGTGATTTGAATTTAGAACAATAGTGTGATTTTGATGAATAGTGGGCGGTCTAATTATTTTATTATGAAAGGCTGGATATGGTATATAATTTACCCTCCGAGTCAAATCAGACACTGAGTGCAACATACAAAGTGTGTAGTTCACAATGGTAGCCTGGACCAAACGAATGGACGCACTGACAGCTTTGCAAATGCTGCAGAATTTAGGTGAGTTGGAGGATCAGATATTGAGCTTGACATCGATGTTGCCGATGAAGAGTCTTCATCTGATTTTGAGCCTCTGCCTCACCCTCCGATGCCTGAGCCTCGTCGTAGAAAAACCAGAACAGAGTCAGGAGGGATGGCATGGTTTGTGTAGAAAAGAAGGACACGTTTGACATGCAGATGTTGCAGCACATCAGAGATTGTATTGTTGCTCATGCGCACAGGAAAGGAAACAGTAGGTGGAACATGTCTGTGGATGAATTCTGAGAGATTATTGCACTCTTGTATGTCTGCGGGGCGTACAACGGAAAGAGCATGGATATGGAGTCATTTTAGTCTGATGGGTATGGGGTGGACATTTTCTGAGACTATGCCATGCATTCCCTTCAGAGCGATTATCCAACACCTGCTGCAGGTGCACACAAAACAATGCCCATGAAAACTATGTGCAGTGCAACCAATTCTGTTTGTGAGGCTTGCTCACACAAAGCCCCGGAGCTGTGTGCTGACAGCATAAAGAGACGACGGGATTTAATTCATGCATAAAGGCACTCATGTAAGTGTCACGCCTGCTCCCGCTTCCCCTCTCTTAGCGCTCGAGGGCCCAGGCTGCCCTTCATTAAGCACACGTGTCACTGTCATTACGCACATCAGCGCTCATTGGACTCCTTCACGTTGTTGATTGCCCCCTTCTATATCTGTTTGTTCCTCAGTTTTGTTCCCCGTGTCAGCATTATTGTCGCCATGTTTTGTCCCCCCCCGTCCAGACGCTGTTCTTGTTTTGTTTGATGTCCGTTTTCCATTAAATGTTCACTCCCTGTACTTGCTTCTCGTCTCCAGTGTCGGTCCTTACAACAAGGGCACACTACAGTGTCCGATACAATCAACAAATGACTGTTTCTATATCTTGTCATGAATATATTTCCACTAATATACACTGCTCAAAAAAATAAAGGGAACACTAAAATAACACATCCTAGATCTGAATGAATGAAATATTCTTATTAAATACTATTTTCTTTACATAGTTGAATGTGCTGACAACAAAATCACGCAACAATTATCAATGGAAATCAAATTTATCAACCCATGGAGGTCTGGATTTGGAGTGACACTCAAAATTAAAGTGGAAAACCACACTACAGACTGATCCAACTTTGATGTAATGTCCTTAAAACAAGTCAAAATGAGGCTCAGTAGTGTGTATGTGGCCTCCACGTGCCTGTATGACCTCCCTACAACGCCTGGGCATGCTCCTGATGAGGTGGCGGATGGTCTCCTGAGGGATCTCCTCCCAGACCTGGACTAAAGCATCCGCCAACTCCTGGACAGTCTGTGGTGCAACGTGGCGTTGGTGGATGGAGCGAGACATGATGTCCCAGATGTGATCAATTGGATTCAGGTCTGGAGAACGGACGGGCAAGTCCATAGCATCAATGCCTTCCTCTTGCAGGAACTGCTGACACACTCCAGCCACATGAGGTCTAGCATTGTCTTGCATTAGGAGGAACCCAGGGCCAACCGCACCAGCATATGGTCTCACAACGGTTCTGAGGATCTCATCTCGGTACCTAATGGCAGTCAGGCTACCTCTGGCGAGCATATGGAGGGCTGTGTGGCCCCCCAAAGAAATGCCACCCCACATCATGACTGACCCACCGCCAAACCGGTCATGCTGGAGGATGTTGCAGGCAGCAGAACGTTCTCCTCGGCGTCCCCAGACTCTGTCACGTCTGTAACGTGCTCAGTGTGAACCTGCTTTCATCTGTGAAGAGCACAGGGCGCCAGTGGCGAATTTGCCAATCTTGGTGTTCTCTGGCAAATGCCAAACGTCCTGCACAGTGTTGGGCTGTAAGCACAACCCCCACCTGTGGACGTCGGGCCCTCATACCACCCTCATGGAGTCTGGTTCTGACCGTTTGAGCAGAAACATGCACATTTGTGGCCTGCTGGAGGTCATTTTACAGGGCTCTGGCAGTGCTCCTCCTTGCACAAAGGCGGAGGACTCTGTCACGGTCCTGCTCAGTGTGAACCTGGTGTTGTTGCCCTTGGTGTTCCTGGCAAATGCCAAACGCCTCACAGTGTTGGGCTGTAAGCACAACCCCACCTGTCTCCTGATCTGGTTCTGGCCTTTGAGCAGAAACATGCACATTTGTGGCCTGCTGGAGGTCATTTTACAGGGCTCTGGCAGTGCTCCATGCTCTGGACATGTCTCCTGATGTACTGGCGTCTCCTGACGCCTCCATGCTCTGGACACAGCAAGGCACAGCAAACCTTCTTGCCACAGCTCGCATTGATGTGCCATCCTGGATGAGCTGCACTACCTGAGCCACTTGTGTGGGTTGTAGACTCAGTCTCATGCTACCACGAGTGAAAGCACCGCCAGCATTCAAAAGTGAACAAAACATCAGCCAGGAAGCATAGGAACTGAGAAGTGGTCTGTGGTTACCACCTGTAGAACCACTCATTTATTGGGGGTGTCTTGCTAATTGCCTATAATTTCCACCTGTTGTCTATTCCATTTCCACAACAGCATGTGAAATGTATTGTCAATCAGTGTTGCTTCCTAAGTGGACAGTTTGATTTCACAGAAGTGTGATTGACTTGGAGTTACATTGTTTTGTTTAAGTGTTCCCTTTGCTCAAAAAAAATATATGTGTATATGTGTATATTTATTCATGCAATTCATCCTTTGTTCATGCACTGGTGCTTTTTTAAAAATGAATACAGCAAATAATTTCACCTGTGCACCTGGCAAGATATATTATTAATAATACATTTGTTTTAGTTTCTACTTTGTCAAAATAAGCTGTATCGGGACTTTATTAATTGCTATAACTCTAATACTAATCAAATCTACAAATACAGATTATCAAATGGATTACACTAATGTTTTTATGGTAAAGATAAAATAGGCTATAGGCCTATGTTTTCTCAAGGACTTGTAGTATTATATAAAACATATCCTTGACTCTATCTAAACAAATATATCTTTTTTTATTTTTTTTGTTTCCAATAATATTTCTTCATGCATTTAATCCTTTATAATAGTTGATGCACTATTTATCAAGCGTTGGTGCTTATGTTTGCTGCACCTTGCGGGTGCATCTGATGCATATGCTAAAGGATATGCCAGGCAACGTACTGATGGGCTGAAAGGCCAGGTGGTTCTAGTGTTAAAGACTACCAGAACCCACTGGGTTCTCCAATTACATTGAATGAACTATAGGACAAAATACAAACCCTCCAACCCCAAAAGGCCTGTGGTGTGGATGGTATCCTAAATGAATTGATACAATATACAGACCACACATTCCAATTGGCTATACTTAAACTCTTTAACATGTTCCTCAGTACTGGCATCTTCTCCAATATTTGGAACCAAGGACTGATCACCCCAATCCACAAAAGTGGAGACAAATTTGACCCCAATAACTACCATGGGACATACAGCAACCTTGGGAAAATCCTCTGCATTATCATTAACAGCAGATTCATACATTTCCTCAGTGAAAATATTGTACTGAGCAAATGTCAAATTGGCTTTTTACCAAATTACCATACGAAGATCACGTATTCACTCTGCTCAACCTCATGCTTGTGCAGAGTGAATACATGATCCTCAAACCTTCTCATGCTTTGATTATTTCAAAAAAGCTTTTGCCTCAATTTAGAATGAGGGTCTGCTATACAAATTGATGGAATGCAGAGTTTGGGGGTGAAACATACATACAACATTATAAAATCCATGTACACAAACAAAGTGTGCAGTTCAATTTGGCAAAATACACATTTATTTCCACTGGGCTGTGGGGTGAGACAGGGATGCAGCTTGAGCCCCACCCTCTTCAACATATATATTGTCGAGGGCACTAGAACGGTCTGCAGCACCCGGCCTCACCCTACTAGAATCTGAAATCAAATGTTTACTATTTGCTGATGATCTGGTGCTTCTGTTTCCAACCAAGGAGGGCCTACAGCAGCGACTGGATATTCTGCACATAATCTAAGACCTGGGCCCTGACAGTAAATCTCAGTAAGACAAAAATTATTGTTATCCAGAAAAGACACATTAAATTCTACAACCGCCTAAAAGGAAGTGATTCCCAAACCTTCCATAACAAAGCCATCACCTACAGAGAGATTAACCTAAGCGAAGAATCCCAAGCAAGCCGGTCCTGGGGCTCTGTTTACAAACAGACCCCACAAAGCCCCCAGGACCGCAACACAGGCAGACATTGGCTCTCAAGATAGGCTAAAGTGGGGAGAACAAGTATTTGATACACTGCCGATTTTGCAGGTTTTCCTACTTACAAAGCATTTAGAGGTCTGTAAATGTTATCATAGGTACACTTCAACGGTGAGAGACGGAATCTAAAACAAAAATCCAGGAAATCACATTTGTATGATTTTTAAGTAATTCATTTGCATTTTATAGCATGACATAAGTATTTGATACATCAGAAAAGCAGAACTTAATATTTGGTACAGAAACCTTTGTTTGCAATTACAGATATCATACGTTTCCTGTAGTTCTTGCCCAGGTTTGCACACACTGCAGCAGGGATTTTGGCCCACTCCTCCAAAAAGACCTTCTCCAGATCCTTCAGGTTTCGGAGCAGTTGCTGGGCAATAGGGACTTTCAGCTCCCTCCAAAGATTTTCTATTGGGTTCAGGTCTGGAGGGTGGCTTGGCCACTCCAGGAGCTTGAGATGCTTCTTACGGAGCCACTCCTTAGTTGCCCTGGCCCTGTGTTTCGGGTCGTTGTCATGCTGGAAGACCCAGCCACGACCCATCTTCAACAACCAATCTTCTTACTGAGGGAAGGAGGTTGTTGGCCAAGATCTCGCGATACATGGCCCCATTCATCCTCCCCACAATACAGTGCAGTTGTCCTGTCCCCTTTCCAGAAAAGCATCCCCAAAGAATGATGTTTCCACCTGCATGCTTCACGGTTGGGATGGTATTCTTGGGGTTGTACTTATCCTTCTTCTTCCTCCAAACCCGGCGAGTTTAGACCAAAAAGCTCTATTTTTGTCTCATCAGACCACATGACCTTCTCCCATTCCTCCTCTGGATCATCCAGATGGTCATTGGCAAACTTCAGACGGGCCTGGACATGCGCTGGCTTGAGCAGGGGGACCTTGCGTGCGCTGCAGGATTTTAATCCATGACGGCGTAGTGTGTTACTAATGGTTTTCTTTGAGACTGTGGTCCCAGCTTTCTTCAGGTCATTGACCAGGTCCTGCCGTGTAGTTCCGGGCTGATCCCTCACCTTCCCCATGATCACTGATGCCCCACGAGGTGAGATCTTACATGGAGCCCCAGACCGAGGGTGATTGACCGTCATCTTGAACATCTTCCATTTTCGAATAATTGCGCCAACAGTTGTTGCAGGTTATCAAATACTTGTTCTCCCCACTGTATGTGCACACTGCCCACAAAATAAGGTGGAACCTGAGCTGCACTTCCTAACCTCCTGCCAAATGTATGACCATATTAGAGACACATATTTCCACAAATAATTATAAAAAAATAAATCATATTTTTTATAAACTCCCATATCTATTATGTGAAATACCACAGTGTACCATCACAGCAGCAAGATGTGTGACCTGTTGCCACAAGAATCTAAAATATATTTTGACTTCTTTAACACTTTTTTTTGGTTACTACATGATTCCATATGTGTTATTTCATAGTTTTGATGGCTTCAATATTATTCAACAATGTAGAAAAAAGCTCAAATAAATAAAAACCCATGAAAGAGTAGGTGTGTCCAAACGTGTGACTGGTACTGTATATTTAAAAACCTTGCATATCTTAATTTCCACAATTAACAAATAATATGCGTAATAATGTAGGCAGTTCATGCAAAGGATTGGTACCTCTAACCAGGATTGTTACCTCTAACCAGGATTTCCATTACAAATATGACATTTTTGGCAAGCAATATTTATGATTCATCCTATATTGTCCCTAACATCATTATCCAATAGCATTAGATGTGGGATACATGCTCAAACACACTCCCCACCCTTTACCCCCACAACCAACCACAAGCCCAGATGTTCAACAGTTGTTCCATCCCCGAGCCCAACTCAAGAAAGGACTTGACATGCGAAAGCATATATAGTCGTAGCTGTTTGAGAAGGCATGCAACATTTAGCAAGAAGGGGGAGATTTGATTAACCAATGTCAAGTCCTAGCTGATGGAGCTAAGATACACTCCTTTCCCCTGAAACACACACATGCTGGTCGCCCATTGTGAGCATTTTTCCCAAGCATCTCTGTACAGTCAGGCCTTCTGATTATTTTGTGCCTCCAGGGCCACAATAATTTGCCCCCTCTCAGATTGTCCAAGTGTGACGCCCCCCCCCTCCCCCATGGGTTACTGAAGCTAGTGTTTCCAGCATTGCCACTACCTGGGTGGTGACACCCCGACCGGAATCCCCACCAGCTAGGTCGTCAAGGTTATGATTAGCAGCTTTGAGAAATTCCTTGTATATTATGCTCTCCCTTTAGGGGGCTTTGGCTTTGTTGGACCAACCCTGCCAGGCAGGCTCAGACTCTTGAGGGGGCAGTGCTGCTCTAGTATGTCTCTGACCGTGTTTATCTTTCTGTCTTGGCTGCGTATAGGCTACTTACAGTAGGCACATAAAACAGATAAGGACTTCTCCTTAGTTTTTGGGTTGTTCAGGTGGGTGTCTAGGATATAGGGTTGGGGAACCGTTCCATCATGATAGAACAATTAATAATTCAACTATATTTATCATTTATTTGTAAATGTATAGCCCATATCAGCACAAAATTGAAAGCTCTCTTTGTCACAACTCCTGCTCGCAGACACACATGAGCTCTGGCATTTGCAACCATTTTCCTTTTTTCATTTACTTAATTCCACACTTTTCCAAACATAAAAACACACACCCCACCTTCCATCACATGTATACCCGCACATACCCACATACGGGGTCTTCTATGTCCTCTGTGTTTTGATCTCTACTATGTTGATACCTACCTCATTTCTGTCTTTTGAGTACTTTTGTGTTCCAGTTCCTTTATATATATGAAGATGTATTATTTCAATAATAATCCTTTCTTCTAATGTTGTCTTATCTATTTATACAATACTATAAATAGAACGTTGAATACTAATTATTTTACAACATTCCCTATCTTGAATAGTGTATTTGTATTCCTTTATCAATTGTTGTTTTTGTTTCCCTATTGTTATTCATATCCCTACCATGGATATTATTGGTCGTTCCATTATTCGACTCCTCTATGGGAACTTTGTAATATTTACAATAGCAATGGAGTAGTCTTGGTGTCTCGGAACAATTGGTTATCAATATACAGTTTATTGACGACGAGAGCTACACGTTTCTCTCTTAATCTATTCAGCTTGAAGAGTGGGTACAGAATTTTACACCGCTCTGCAATGTCCTAACCCCCTAACTCTGTCTTCCTCTTTTTACCTCTCCCTCTCTCTTTACTGGGAAATAACTATCACACACGCAATCGTGTGTATGTTAATGTGTGTAGCAGCTGGCCAAAGGGCCATCCCCTCAGTACTGTGTGTTATAGTTCTGTCATACACTCAAATATGATTCGCTCTCTCATTGCGTTACAGAAGTGGTACTCAAAGTCGGGGTCGCGACCCCACAGTAAAAAATAAAATGAATAATAATTAAGAGTATTGTATGGGACGATATACAAACATTTTTGAGAACGATTTGAAAAATGTTATTGAGTAAATGTATTTATTGGTTTCTGTTCATTTTTATAAGAGATGAAAATGCAATGAATTGAATGTTTATTTGTTGATGTAAAATTTTTAATTGACTGATTTTGAAAAAAAAAAGGTTATTTTAAGGTTCTGCCATTAGATTGGGATGGGTTGGAGAGAAAGACTTCAGAAAAAATGGGATCCCTGCTGAAAACGTTTGAATACCACTGTATTACAGTGTGTGTGTTGCAGCCTAAAGCTAATAAACACGATTGCACCATACAGAGTCTGGACTGCCATTCAATTCCTTGAATTGCATTGCAGCCATGTTACTTGACTTACTTCAACCTGACTGGTTGCCAGCCGTACACTGCTCCAGCACAGAAATCAAAGAGTATCAAAGCATATTTGACTCCCGCTTTAATTTCCCAAGTGCTGTTCTTTCCAGCCTCATCAAAGCACCATGGATTTTTTTTTTTTAAACAACGGGGAAAATCTCCATCATGGAACTGCCTCAACAAATCACCCAGCAACCGGCGCGGAAACAGCGAGTGAAAACACTTCCTGTCGCCATGCTGGGAGGGTGGACGTTGGGTGTGAGTCATCGTTCAGGCCGCCCCCCCGGGCCAGTGAGTGACTCTATATTCCAGATGGGGGAGGGAGGGTTGGCATCATTAGTTGGCCAGACCATGTGCTTGCAGTCTGAGGTGGGTTGGGAGTGTGGACTCACACAGTCATACTGAGACTTGAGTGATGATCACACACTCTTTTCTGGTACCTTACAGGTTACTGGTAATTCAGCCTAGGTCCGTTAGTTTCATTATAGCACAGAACCTCCTTTTTGATTAGTGTTGAACCTGTCACCCAAGTGTGTTTGCGTGGACACCTCACCCAACAGAGAGGTCAGGGAGAGCCCAACAACTTGTGCCCCGAAACCACATTATTCAACTGTGACACAAAAGAGTGAGTGAGAGCCAGAACAACATTGAGAAAAGGAAATGCTGGAAAATGATAGAGACAGAGGAGAGGTTGCACTATAAGAGATGATAGGTGGACATTCTGTCTCGACACCAAGCACACACACATTTATGGTTTCTTGCTTTATAAGACTAGGACATTTGTTCAGTGCAATAACAGTCTCCTCCTCTCATCCAAGGATCAACCAGAGGAAATTGCACAGCAATCTCCCTGCCGACTCCCCTGGCCACTTTGTCTGCCAGAGACCAGATATAGTATAAACGCACTCGCAGAGATGGACACATGCATGCACACACAAATCGTCTGCTGGGAGCGTTGTTATTGAACATGGGGGGGGGTCGTCTGTCTGACAAATCTGTGTATGTAAACATATGGCGTGTACACACGTGTATGTTGTAACTGTTGTGGAACAGTCAATCCCTCAGGGTGGGGTTGAGATGTGTTTTGGTTCGGAGTCAGGTTCCTGGTATTTTACCTGCACTTCCTACTGTCCCTCTGTTTTACTTTCGTCTGAACTTTTGTGTCTGACATTGACCCCCCCCTCCAAAAAAAGTTGACTACTCTTTCTTACTGTACTGTAGTTGCCAGACGTTCTTTCTTCCCTCGTTCCAGGATGTTTGCCATGTGTGGTTTTCTGGGGGCTGTGTTGGTGTTAGGAAGGCTCTACGTTATGTGTGTGTGTGTGTGCCCGTTTGTGTGTATTATGCTGGTGTGTCAGCCCTCTCGGCCCTAATTGTTATTTACACAAGCCTCAACACTAATGACCGACTCAAAGTCAATTTCATGCAAAGTTTCCTTTTCATTACTATTTTAACCCACTTTATCCGCAGACTGTAAATGTCAGCTATTTCTGGACGGAATCGTTGTTTTTACTTTGATAATGAGCGTGTCACACCCTTTTCTGTTTTGAAAAAAAGACTGGGGGGGGAAAAAATACGTGGACGCCATTTACAGTGGAAGACTAGCTGTGCTATTTCCATCTCACCTTCTCGTGTGTGTGTGTGTGTGTGTGTGTGTGTGTGTGTGTGTGTGTGTGTGTGTGTGTGTGTGGCACGTTATTATGCGTTTATTGGCACCCATCGCTCGCCTCCGGTCTCCCCCGGTTCAGGGGTGCTTTAGTGAGGTGTGGTCTGGGTTGGCCCGTGCTCCAGTCTCTTGTACAAGGGTGTGTCCCGTTTTCCTAGGCTGAGTTCGGGGCTGGAACGCTGTTCTGTTCACCAAGGTTTGGAATCCTTGAGTAAATAACAGTTCCATATGTATTTGTGTTAACAGGGGGAGGGGGGTGCATACACAGACATAAAAACTCAGACAGAAAACTGACATCCAGACTATTTCTGGACCATAGCCCTGCACTATTTCCACCATCCATCTTTAGAGGATTACATTCACGTCATTGTCCCATTCAGTAGGATCTAATAGTCACCATTGAAGTCTAAACAGTCCTATTTTAGGGGGAGCTGCCTTCACTCCCAGAACAGACAGTACTCTACCTTTTTTCAGAACCTTACAAGGAACAAGTTGAACTCCCATCCCACCTTAATCCTTCTCTTTACTCCATCAAGCATTCCACAGGTGCAGTCATTTAACTACAATATACCGAGGGGATTTTCCTACAGAAGAATGTATGTTACATTTTACATCACCCAATAATGTTTCAGTAGTCAGGAAATGTTCAAGATACCTAATCAATCGATCCTTTTCTGTTTTTCTTTTTTTTAAATGGAACTTTTATTTAACTAGACAAGTCAGTTAAGAAGAAATTCTTATTTACAATGACCCCGGCCAAACCAGGAGAGACGCTGTGGGACTATGGGACTCCCAATCACAGTCGGATGTGATGCACCCTGGATTCGAACCAGGTACTGCAGTGACACATCTTGCACTGAGATGCAGTGTCTTGGACCACTTGCGCCACTCGGGGAGCCCTGTAACTACATTTGTGTCATGTTGGGTTGTAACAGGAGCAGAGGCAATGTGTAGTAATCATTGTGACAACGTCAGTTAATAATGTAATAGGACACATAACCTTGTTTCCTCACATGGGACAGACTCCTGTGTTTTTCTTAGCTTTGTTTGATGTTGTAACAGAGCGCAACTTGATAGATGATAAGATGATATAAGATTTCAATTCAAAATAGTATTTGTTTTCACAGCATATTGGGGGGGTGGAACGAATGAGAGCGAGAGAGAAAGGTAACCCAGTGGAGCTGGCGTCCGAGGCTTTGAAGTCGCGGCTTTGTGGCCTGCACATGCCTCTGTTTCACTGGGGTAGCGCAGAACTCAAGTGTGTGTGTGTGTGTGTGTGTGTGTGTGTGGTGTGTGTGTGTGTACATTTGTGCAGCCTCAATGCATGCAGCCAAATAATTCACTGACTACACTGCTTCTCTCCTCTCATCCCCCTCTCCTCTTTGGTACTGAAGTGGTTGTTATTGTTGGCTAGTGTTGATTTGTGCCTTCTCATCTAGTCCATGATTCAGAACAACAGTACAGTTGGAGGAGGATCAACATGTGTTGCGTTGAGGTGTAGATGGCATCGGTACAGAAGCTTGAACTAACAGACTAGCGATACTAGCAATAGGAAAACAACGTTTTGCGTATGAACACGGTCATTTGGACCAACACATGTTGCTCGACAAGATGGAAAAATTAAGTCACATTACTTCAGCTGAGCGTTACACCGATCAAGACCTCCCCATGGTTCACTAACCAGACTGCAAAGGCATATGGCCATATTTAGTATTTATGACTTGAGTCCACATGTATACAGCTGTGTATTCTACTGGAGTATTACTGTATCCATGGCATCTCCCACAAAAGGCAGGGGTTCGATGAGCTCATGCTAATTCCACTGAAAGTGACACACGTACATACCCACGAACACACACACACACACTGCCGAGAACTATGATGTCATTGTCATCATATCCTACGCAGAGGCGGCCGGCTGCTTTGATCCAGTGTGTGTGTGTGTGTGTGTGTGTGTGTGTGTGTGTGTGTGTGTGTGTGTGTTGCGCCTAGAATGTGTCTTTAACCGCTCACAGTTTGAGCTGACCCTGTAAGCACTTTTCACCCCAGCTGGCTTAAAACAAACAATTAAACATGTGGTAGTACACTGAATCCCCACTGTAAGGAAGGTCACATCATACATACTCAGTGACATTCACTCCTAGCTACCCTTTAAGAATTCTGAAACGTTCAACATAAGACCTTACAGCACTATCCCTTAGCCCCCTCTCTTTTGCACAGCCCTGCGAACCCCAGCAAATTGTAGCGATATCCCAATTCAACTTTGAGCGAGGCCTTTTCAGCCCTCCAAACGAAGTGAATCGAGACAGTAGTGTGTGATTTGTGGCCCACAATTCGGGGGCATTCCTGCATGTGGGCATCCCATTGGTTCCTGCTGGTGTTTAAGTGACACTTTTTGATATTCTGGATTTCTCCTGATTGTCTGTGTGATTTTTAAAATGTGTGTCAAAAGGCAAATAAAAGTATTATCAGAGTTTTTTTTTTGTTTAGGCTATGCCATCATTGTAGTATAATTACCCGATTTAGCTTAAAATGTATGTGCAATTTGTTGATGTGTTGGGCAGCAGATGTAATACATATACACACAATTCCACCCCTCTCTTTATCAAAGCTGTGAGGAAGTGATGTAATAAATACACCGCAACGTTAACAGAACTGTGGAAAAGTAGTGCTCGGCAGACGGGGGCGAAAGACACTGTCTACCTGTGTCGCCTTTGCCTCCAGCCTGTGTAATATTACCAGCTAGCTAGCTAGCTAGCTAGTACACTGTCATTTGCCCCCCCCCCGCCAGCCGAGCACATGTCCTCGCTGTAACACTAACAGAACTGAGGGAAAGCAGTGTTCGGCAGGCATGGGCGACGGACACTGTCTACCGGTGTCTTCGCTAGCTATTGGTGTCACCGCCACCCGCCTTTGTAGCATTACCAGGGTACTTTCTAGCTGGTACAGTGTCATTCACCCCGCCTGCAGATGCAGGAATGCCCCGAATTGCAGGCCGCAATCACACACTTCTCAGTCGAGATGCAGACTTTCTATTGAGTGGTTCCCAAAACTCCCATGAAGCTCTGTGACCAGGCTGGAGAGTTGCTTCAGAAAAGATGGCTGACAAAAATACTTGGGTTGAAGCAAATATACAGTGCCTTGCGAAAGTATTCGGCCCCCTTGAACATTGCGACCTTTTGCCACATTTCAGGCTTCAAACATAAAGATATAAAACTGTATTTTTTGTGAAGAATCAACAACAAGTGGGACACAATCATGAAGTGGAACGACATTTATTGGATATTTCAAACTTTTTTAACAAATCAAAAACTGAAAAATTGGGCGTGCAAAATTATTCAGCCCCCTTAAGTTAATACTTTGTAGCGCCACCTTTTGCTGCGATTACAGCTGTAAGTCGCTTGGGGTATGTCTCTATCAGTTTTGCACATCGAGAGACTGACATTTTTTCCCATTCCTCCTTGCAAAACAGCTCGAGCTCAGTGAGGTTGGATGGAGAGCATTTGTGAACAGCAGTTTTCAGTTCTTTCCACAGGTTCTTTCCACAAAACCTTGTGAAGACTTGTGAAAACGTTTGACCTCTGTCATTGCCAACAAAGGGTATATAACAAAGTATTGAGAAACATGTGTTATTGACCAAATACTTATTTTCCACCATAATTTGCAAATAAATTAAATAAAAATCCTACAATGTCATTTTCTGGATTTTTTCTTTCTCATTTTGTCTGTCATAGTTGAAGTATACCTATGATGAAAATTACAGGCCTCATCTTTTTAAGTGTGAGAACTTGCACAATTGGTGGCTGACTAAATACTTTTTTGCCCCACTGTATTTGTTGTTGCCCCACTGTATTTGTTGTTGCAAAGAAATACACTGCTCAAAAAAATTAAGGGAACACTAAAATAACACATCCTAGATCTGAATGAATGAAATATTCTTATTAAATACTTTTTTCTTTACACAGTTGAATGTGCTGACAACCCGTGGAGGTCTGGATTTGGAGTCACACTCAAAATTAAAGTGGAAAACCACACTACAGGCTGATCCAACTTTGATGTAATGTCTTTAAAACAAGTCAAAATTAGGCTCATTAGTATGTGTGACCTCCACGTGCCTGTATGACCTCCCTACAACGCCTGGGCATGCTCCTGATGAGGTGGCGGATGGTCTCCTGAGGGATCTCCTCCCAGACCTGGACTAAAGCATCCGCCAACTCCTGGACAGTCTGTGGTGCAACGTGGCGTTAGTGGATGGAGCGAGACATGATGTCCCAGATGTGCTCAATTGGATTCAGGTCTGGGGAACGGGCCGGCCAGTCCATAGCATCAATGCCTTCCTCTTGCAGGAACTGCTGACACACTCCAGCCACATGAGGTCTAGCATTGTCTTGCATTAGGAGGAACCCAGGGCCAACCGCACCAGCATATGGTCTCTCAAGGGGTCTGAGGATCTCATCTCGGTACCTAATGGCAGTCAGGCTACCTCTGGCGAGCACATGGAGGGCTGTGCAGCCCCCCAAAGAAATGCCACCCCACACCATGACTGATCCACCGCCAAACCGGTCATGCTGGAGGATGTTGCAGGCAGCAGAACGTTCTCCACGGCATCTCCAGACTTTGTCGCGTGCTCAGTGAGAACCTACTTTCATCTGTGAAGAGCACAGGGCGCCAGTGGCGAATTTGCCAATCTTGGTGTTCTCTGGCAAATGCCAAACGTTCTGCACGGTGCTGTAAGCACAACCCCCACCTGTGGACGTCGGGCACTCATGCCACCCTCATGGAGTCTGTTTCTGACTTTCCGTTTGAGCAGACACATGCACATTTGTGGCCTGCTGGAGGTCATTTTGCAGGGCTCTGGCAGTGCTCCTCCTCGCACAAAGGCGGAGGTAGTGGTCCTGCTGCTGGGTTGTTGCCCTCCTACGGCCTCCTCCACGTCTCCTGATGTACTGACCTGTCTCCTGGTAGCGCCTCCATGCTCTGGACACTACGCTGACAGACACAGCAAACCTTCTTGCCACAGCTCGCATTGATGTCCCACCCTGGATGAGCTGCACTACCTGAGCCACTTGTGTGGGTGGGTTGTAGACTCAGTCTCATGCTACCACTAGAGTGAAAGCACCGCCAGCATTCAAAAGTGACCAAAACATCAGCCAGGAAGCATAGGAACTGAGAAGTGGTCTGTGATCCCCACCTGCAGAAAGTACTGCTTTTGGGAGTGTCTTCCACCTGTTGTCTATTCCATTTGCACAACAGCATGTGAAATGTATTGTCAATCAGTGTTGCTTCCTAAGTGGACAGTTTGATTTCACAGAAGTGTGATTGACTTGGAGTTACATTGTGTTGTTTAAGTGTTCCCTTTATTTTTTTGTATAAGTGTATAAGGGAAGCTATTGCTGCCGCCGGTGAAGGCAATGTGAGAAATCAATGAATTGCGTGGTAGGCTATCCTTTGGCGGCTTCTGGTGTTGTCCGTGCTATCCGGGATCCTTTGCACATCCCTACCCCATTGATGTTGAAATTCAAAATGGTTACGTTTAGGTTAAGGGTATGGACTTCCCAAGGATCCCTGATAGCAGTGTGATCGTGATGTCCCATTCCCTAGGGTTATTTATCTCCCTCTACCGCTGGTTGCGCCGTTTTTAAGGGATACTCAAAAACGAGGGGAGGGCTAAGGGGGGTGGGGGGGTTATTGGGATTGAGCCTACATGTGCTTGTACAGTTGAAGTCGGAAGTTTACATACACCTTAGCCAAATACATTTAAACTAAATTTTTCACTATTCCTGACATTTAATCCTAGTAAAAATCCCCTGTCTTATGTCAGTTAGGATCACCACTTTATTTGAAGAAGGTGAAATGTCAGAGAGAATGAATGATTTTAGTTCAGCTTTTATTTCTTTCATCACATTCTCAGTGGGTCAGAAGTTTACATACGCAATTTGTATTTGGTAGCATTGCCTTTAAATTGTTTAACTTGGGTCAAACATTTCGGGCATCCTTCCACAAGCTTCCCACAATAAGTTTGGCGAATTTTGGCCAATTTCACCTGTCAGAGCTGGTGTAACTGAGTCAGGTTTGTAGACCTTCTTGCTCGCACACGCTTTTTCAGTTATGTTCACAACGTTTATATAGGATTGAGGTCAGAGCTTTCTGATGGCCACTCCAATACCTTGACTTTGTTGTCCTTCAGCCATTTTGCTTAGCTTTGGAAGTATGTTTGGGGTCATTGTCCATTTGGAAGATCCATTTACGAACCAAGCTTCAACTTCCTGACTGATGTCTTGATGTTGCTTCAATATATCCACATCATTTTTCTTTCTTCATGATGCCATCTATTTTGTGAAGTGCACCAGTCTCTCTTGCAGTAAAGCAACCCCACAACATGATGCTGCCACCCCCGTGCTTCACGTTTGGGATGGTGTTCTTCGGCTTGCAAGCCTCCCCCAAACATAATGATGGTCATTATGGCCAAACAGTTCTATTTTGTTTTCCATCAGACCAGAGGACATTCCTCCAAAAAGTACGATCTTTGTCTGTCCCCATGTGCAGTTGCAAACCGTAGTCTGGCATTTTTATGGCGGTTTTGGAGCAGTGGCTTCTTCCTAGCTGAGCGGCCTTTCAGGTTATGTCGATATAGGACTCGTTTTACTGTGTATATAGATACCTTTCTACGTGTTTCCTCCAGCATCTTCACCAGGACCTTTGCTGTTGTTCTGGGATTGATTTGCACTTTTCACACCAAAGTACGTTCATCTCTAGGAGACCGAACGCATCTCCTTCCTGAACGGTATGACGTCTGTGTGGTCCTATGGTGTTTATACTTGCGTACTATTGTTTGTACAGATGAACGGGGTACCATCAGACGTTTGGAAATTGTTTCCAATGATGAACCAGACTTGTGGAGGCCTACAATTCTTTTTCTGAGGTCTTGCCTGATTTCTTTTGATTTTCCCATTGATTTTCCCATGATGATTTGTGTTTCCCATGATGAGTTTGAAGGTATGGCCTTGAAATACATCCACAGGTACACCTCCAATAGGCTAATTGACATCATTTGAGTCAATCAGAAGCTTTTAACTTTCCAAAACTGTCAAAATATTGTCTGTGAGTATAACAGAACTGATATTGCAGGTGAAAACCTGAAGTAAATCAAACCAGGAAGTTCTGTTTTTCCTGAAAGCTCTCTGTTCCATTGGATGCCTTGCCTCCATTTAAAGGGATATCGACCTGATTTCCTATGGCTTCCTCAAGGTGTCAGCAGTCTTTAGACATAGTTTCAGGCTTTTATTTTAAAAAATGAGCGAGAAAGATAACATCGCGTCAGTGTATAGCTGGGTGTTCTCAGAGTTTTGCTTGCGCAACAGAGTGGGGCAGCCATTATCTCTCCCTCTCCTATTGAAAAACAGTCCCGACAGTCCCGGTTGATATATTATTGATTATATATTGATTATATATTTTAAAAACAACCTGAGGATTTATTATAAAAAAACGTTTGACATGTTTCTGTGAACATTACGGATACTATTTGGAATTTTCGCCTGCGATGTCGTGACCGCTCGAGCCTGTGGATTTCAGAAAACGCGCCAAACAAATTGAGGTACTTTGGATATGAAAATAATCTTCATGAAACAAAAGGAACATTTATTGTGTAACTGGGAGTCTCGTGAGTGCAAACATCCAAAGATCATCAAAGGTAAGCAATTTAATCTATTGCTTTTCTGACTTTCGTGACCAATCTACTTGGCTGCTAGGTGTTTGTAATATTTTGTCTACTGAGAGAGATGTTCTTACATAAACGCTTGTTATGCTTTCCGTCGAAAAGCTGAATTGAAATCTGACATGCCAGGTGGATTAACAACAAGCTAAGCATTGTTTTGCTATATTGCAATTGTGATTTCATGAAAAGTAAATATTTTTAGTAATTTAATTTGGCGCGCTGCAATTCAGTGGGGGTTGATGAAAATGATCCCGATAAAGGGATGGGTGCGTCAAGAAGTTAAAGCCATGACATCATTTTCTGGAATTTTCCAAGCTGTTTAAAGGCACAGTCAACTTTGTGTATGTAAACTTCTGACCCACTGGACTTGTGACACATGAGTTATAAGTTAAATAATCTGTCTGTAAGCAATTGTTGGAAAAATTACATCACAAAGTAATGTCCAAACCGATTTTGGTTTGTTATCAAAAAAATTGTGGAGTGGTTGAAAAATGATTTTTAATTATTCCAATCTAAGTGTATGTAAACTGTAGACTTTGTGTGTGCGTGTTTTGCGCACGTGTCTGAAACATTAGCCATAACATGACAGTTCACTGCTTTAAAGCCCCTAAACAGAACAAAGTCCATTAAAGGCCCATTACCTAGTGACACGTACCTGCGATTTGTTCCACTAAGCTCCCTTAACCATTATCTCCCCCCTCCCAGCCCTCTCACTCACTCTCTTCTCTGTTGTGGCTGATAATGGTGGCTGAAAAAGGGGGACATTTTGTACGTTCTGAGCAGATGTTGCCCATGGGCACTGATTTAGGATCAGTATCCGTAACTGAATTCTAGCCTTAAACATTCCCTCACCTATCCCTAATGGTAAAGTGTTGAACATTCTCCTTATGTGGTTACCACATCAAAGGTTATCTGCCATGACAGGGCCTCCCAGCTCTAATAACTAGGTGACAGTGACGAACTTTCAGTCAAAACAACAGCCTAATCATGTAGAATGAGGAGGAATGGCATTTCAGTGAGGTGGAGGGACAGTGGTATGGACCTGGAATTAGAATACATACCTTTTTATGATGGGATAAAGGTCAGCCATTTTTGTCAGGGAGTTGGTCCATCATGGTTTGCCAGTGCTGTGATAAGACATTCTGTAAAATAATTAATTTTAAGAATTTATCTGCACTGTATGTTTGTTAACTAGCTAGAAAGACCGTTTTAAGATACAATTGATTTTTCAAATTAACTGACAATACATACACTGGCTGAAATCAGTAGATGATCAGACAAGTTTTAAATGCAACGACTCACACGTTGGGAGTGAGACACTCATTTGACCCTCTTCTCACGCTCACATGCCTCATCTTATTTCTCAGGCATTGAACAAAGTACTACTTTTATTTTCAAATTAATCAAATGTATATTCAGTGCGTTAACTTTTCCAAAAATCGAGGCATAAAGCCTGCAGTTTGCGTTGTAACTGCGGCAGCTTCTCCCTGGAGATCCATCATTTTCCTGCCACCACACTGAGAACTGCGGCAGAGTTGAAGCTTGTGATTAGTTTAGTTAGGGTCCGGGACCGAGATGACTGGATGCGCGTTTGAAAAGAAACGCCCCTCGCAATTAAAGTGGCGCAGGCAGACTGGACAGGCACATTTGCTCTCTTAATTAACAACATTTTCAAAATAGCAGCGTGGCATCTTGTAGCTCTGTTTGGTACATTCTTGTCTATTAAATAAAATGCATAACATACATAGCACTACAATTTAGTTATTTAACGGACGTTCGCATACAGAGCGAGTGCATTCATCTTAAAAAAGCCAGGCGAGACAACCACATATCACAGTCGTATCCCAACCACATACATAATACAATTAAGCAAAAATTCCCGAGGAGGTGTGGTAAATGGCTAATATACCACGGCTAAAGTTGGAGTGCCTGGACTGATTGCTATGATAAACTAGTTAACAACGTAATTAGAGCAGTAAAAATAAATGTTTATATTATTCATACCTGTGGTATACGGTCTGATATACCACGGCTGTCAGCCAATCATCATCCAGGGCTTGACCCATCCCAGTTTAGAATTCAAAATACAATACGAAATACATAATAATGTCTGTGTGTTTCTTGCAGCATGTGATACTAGTGATTTAATCCACCGCTTGCATGCTACATTATTCACCTCGTTTTAGTCATTGGCAATTTAGCACTAGGTTCATTAGGCTGTAACATTTGAAAAGGCAGCATTCAGCAGGAATTTTTTCAGGTTGACTTTATTTGACCCAACTATGAACTATTTTGCCCAAACTGATTGTGAGCCCAAATGTGTAACTGATTCCAGTGGGGGAACAATCCATTGAAAGATAATTTGGGATGGATGAAGGGGCAGATGTCATCTTGTCTTCAGGAGATTTTATCTGTTTATTTTATATTTTATTTATTTGGTCTTTCACAATAGCTAATCTAAGTAATTAGAACAATTGTCATCCCCTAAAATGGACTATTTTATATATATGTTAGTCACTGTGCAAGAACACTGTCATTCCCCATACTTTTATTGTTTTATTTGTGTCATTGAAAATCTATTTAGAAAATGTAATGTCTATGCATTTTTGTAAGCATTTATGGACATTGTTGAATACAGGATATATAAAATGAGTATAAGCTATATTGAAATGTCCCTTGCCTCAAATATCCTGTTTTGTCCTTTTAGTATTGCTCACAAGCTAAGGAGAAACGGTAGCCATCAATGCAAAAGAAGATGGAAAATAAAGATGGAAAAGTTTTCCAAATCAGCTTCAACACCGGAAGATTGCTATTCGTTAGATTCTTCTTGAACGTGTAGAAATCAAATATCATCTGAACATATTCAAACCCACAGGATTTGTGAAACAGATTAGGGGTGGCCAACCCTCTTGGAGGAGCTACCTCTAGTCAAGATATTCTACGGTCCTATTTTACATTTACATTTACATTTAAGTCATCTAGCAGATTAGATTAGATTTAGCTATTTTAAAGGGATACTTTCACCCCAATGAATTACATATTTAAATGTTTGCTTCTTATGGACGAGACGACACTGTAATCCATCCTATGGTTAGCTACTGCCACCAACTGTTAATATTAGCTTTTTTAAAATATTTTTTTTTTACCACAAACCAATGTAATTCAATGGCCCTCAGTTAGCATTTTTCTACATTTCATGCACAAATAATCTCAAAGTATCTTCAAACCAAGTGGCCACATTTTTTGTGTGTCTATTCAACATTAATACATCCAACCTGTGATTTTTATAAAAACATTTATTCCACCCTGGTCATTCGTCGAAGCAATGTGAAAATGCACTCGGTTGTCAGTTTATTACGTACACCAACCCTTTTGCGAAAAATGGTTCTCTCCTGCAGGACCGTGAGACACGTGGCCGTGGCTTGTTATATAAAGCAGGTGGACCGGCATTGAGGCATTCAGTTACTGTAAGTGTTGGATGTTAGAATGGGGAAAAGCAACTTTGAGTGTGGTAGGAGCGTGGTATCATCGTCGGTACGAGGTGCACCGCTTCCAAACAAAAACCATCTAGTCAGCAGCAGTCCTGTGGGCGAATGCACTGCAGTGGGCACGCGATCACCAACACTGGAAAATTTGAAGAGTGGAAAGACATTCCCTGGTCTGACGAATCCCGGTTCCTGTGGCGTCATGCTGATGGCTAAGTCAGGATTCAGAGTAAGCAGCGTGAGTCCATGGCCCCATCCTGCCTAGTATCAATGGTACAAGCTGGTGGCGGTGGTGTAATAGTGTGGGAAATGTTTTCCTGGCACACGTTTAGGTTCCTTAATATCAATTGAGCAACTTTTCCAATTCAGGCTGTTCTGGATGCAAAGGGAGGTTTGACTCGTACTAGATGAGTGTACCTAATAAATTGGCCATAAACTGAGTATGTAGAATTGCAGGAAATTATCTTTTTTTTCCATAGAGGGGAGCCCAGACCCCTGGCTAGGGGGTGGAGCCAATGACATTCAAGAGAGCTTGGTGTGACATTCCCTCTCTTCAAAAGTTGGCAGCCCTGGTCAAAACAACAGCCTTATCATTTAGAGTGAGGAGGGATGGGATTTCAGTGAGGTGGAGGGACAGGGGAATGCCCATAGAATTAGGATACTAGAATGGACATGAACCTTAAGATATATTGTATGAGAAAATGTATTTTGAAGAATTTATCTGCACTGTATGTTTATCTATCTAGCTAGCCGGTTTTATCAACTGTTAATATGGTAACATTCTATTCAAACGATTCAGTCAATCCACAGCCATTACACTGGCTGAAATAAGTAGAGGATAGGCCTTAGACAAGTTGTAAATGAAACAAGTACCGACATTGTATCATAGACAGAGCCTATAGAAAGTCTACAGAAAGTTATACAACATTTTCCAAATTAAGAAAAAAAAAACATAAAACTGAAATATCACAATTGTATCAATAAAATGTCAATACGGTGCAGAGCGTTGGATTTGGCTGCTGGGGGGCGAGGAGACCTCCAGCTCTGTTAAAACCGCTGACAACTGCACGCTGTTCTCAAGGGATTGTCAAAAAGATGTTCAAATGATTTGGTTATAATATGAACCCCTCTTGAAGAGAGAACTTTCTGTAGGAGAGATGTGAAGAGAACTTTCTGTAGGAGAGATGTGAAGAGAGAAACTTTCTGTAGGCACTGTAATAACACTCACAGCTTTCCAAGAAAATACAAATGTAGACATGTATGGTCTGTTTACATATATTTTAGAGCAGGGATAATCAACTAGATTCAGCTGCTGGCTGTTTTTTTTTTTTTTTCTCCAATCCTTTTCTTGGGCAGATGAAAGCCCAAACAGATATAATATTTGACTAAAAAGTAATCATTTCAAACCTTGCTTACATTTGTATACCATCACATGTATCTCTCTCTTATACGTGAGAATACTTTGGAACCGATTTCCAAAATTAAAATCACTTGGAGCTGATTTGCTGGTGTTTTTACAGTCTTTTATGTCCAACAAATAAAATCACTGGCCACCAGTTGGGGAACTCTGTTTTAGAGGCTATTTGTACAGAAAAGGTGCACAGAGCCCATATAAATGGTGTATATAATTATATGACATTGTTGTAGGTTGACAATACTTTTATTACACAACACATGCCATATTTTTGTTTTCCTGCATAAGTAAAATCACAATTATGCGTCTGCCATTCATTCCAGTTAGACTGGTTTGGATTTCTCCTTGACCAATATGGCTGCCATTTTTACACAATTCTGAAACTTTGAGGGTTCATGACATAACCCCTCTAGTCATTTAATCTCTATGGGTGTATGCTTTCTGCTCCTTCCCATTCTCTTCTCTCCTTCTTCCTCCCTGTGTGTGCCTGCGTGTCTGTCGGAGTGTGGTTGAGGCGTGGTGGTGGTACATACAGTAGCAGTCAAAAGTTTGGACACACACTCATTTAAGGGTTTTTATTTTTACTATTTCCTACATTGTAGATAAATAGTGAAGACATCAAAACTATGAAATAACACATATGGAATCATATACAGTAGTAACCAAAAAAGTGTTAAACAAATCCAAATGTATTTTATATTAGAGATTCTTCCAAGTAGCCAACTTTTGCCTTGATGACAGCTTTGCACACTTGGCATTCTCTCAACCAGCTTCATGAGGTAGTCATCTGGAATGCATTTCAATTAACAGGTGTGACCTGTCAAAAGTTAATTTGTGGAATTTCTTTACTTCTTAAAGCGTTTGAGCCAATCAGTTGTGACGTGACACGGTAGGAGTGGTATACAGAAGATGACCAAGAAGACCAAGTCCATATTATGGCAAGGACAGCTAAAAAAAAAATCAAAGAGATACGACAGTCCGTTATTGCTTTAAGACATGAAGGTCAGACAATTGGAACAGTTTCTTCAAGTGCAGTCGCAAAAACCATCAAGAGCTATGATGAAACTGGCTCTCATGAGGACCCCCACAGGAAAGGAAAATCCAGAGTTACCTCTGCTGCAGAGGATAAGTTCATTAGAGTTAACTGCACCTCAGATTGCAGCCCAAATAAAAGCTTCACAGAGTTCAAGTCGGACACATCTCAACATCAAATGTTCAGAGGAGACTGTGGGAATCAGGCCTTCATGGTCGAATTGCTGCAAAGAAAACATTGGTAAAGGACACCAATAAGAAGAAGAGACTTGCTTGGGCCAAGAAATACGAGCAATGGACATTAGACCGGTGGAAATCTGGCCTTTAGTCTGATGAATCCAAATGTAAGATTTTTGGTTCCAAACGCTGTGTCTTTGCGAAATACAGAGTAGGTGAACGGATTATCTCTGCATGTGTGGTTCCCACCGTGAAGCATGGAGGAGGAAGTGTGAGGGGTGCTTTGCTTGTGATACTGTCAGTGATTTATTTCAAATTCAAGGCCCACTTAACCAGCATGGCTACCACAGCATTCTGCAGCGATACGCCATACCATCTGGTTTGTTTTTCAACAGGACACTGACCTTAAACACACCTCCAGGCGGTGTAAAATCAAATCAAATCAAATTTTATTTGTCACATACACATGGTTAACAGATGTTAATGCGAGTGTAGCGAAATGCTTGTGCTTCTAGTTCAGACAATGCAGTAATAACCAACAAGTAATCTAACTAACAATTCCAAAACTACTGTCTTATACACAAAAGTGTAGGGGGATAAAGAATATGTACATAAAGATATATGAATGAGTGATGGTACAGAGCGGCATAGGCAAGATACAGTAGATGGTATCGAGTACAGTATGTACATATGAGATGAGTGTGTAAACAAAGTGGCATAGTTAAAGTGGCTAGTGATACATGTATTACATAAAGATGCAGTAGATGATATAGAGTACAGTATATACGTATACATATGAGATGAATAATGTAGGGTATGTAAACATTATATTAGCTAGCATTGTTTAAAGTGGCTAGTGATATTTGTATTCAGTCATGTTTCCGGTCACCTTGCCCTGATTAAAAGCAGTGGTTCGCGCTTTCAGTTTCACGCGAATGCTGCCATCAATCCACGGTTTCTGGTTTGGGAATGTTTTAATCGTTGCTATGGGAACGACATCTTCAACACACGTTCTAATGAACTCGCACACCGAATCAGCGTATCCGTCAATGTTGTTGTCTGACGCAATACGAAACATATCCCAATCCACGTGATGGAAGCAGTCTTGGAGTGTGGAATCAGATTGGTCGGACCAGCGTTGGACAGACCTCAGCGCGGGAGCTTCTTGTTTTAGTTTCTGTCTGTAGGCAGGGATCAACAAAATGGAGTCGTGGTCAGCTTTTCCGAAAGGAGGGCGGGGCAGGGCCTTATATGCATCGCGGAAGTTAGAATAGCAATGATCCAATGTTTTGCCAGCCCTGGTTGCGCAATCGATATGCTGATACAATTTATGGAGTCTTGTTTTCACATTAGCCTTGTTAAAATCCCCAGCTACAATGAATGCAGCCTCAGGATGTATGGATTCCAGTTTGCAAAGAGTCAAATAAAGTTCGTTCAGAGCCATCGATGTGTCTGCTTGGGGGGGAATATATACGGCTGTGATTATAATCGAAGAGAATTCCCTTGGTAGATAATGCGGTCGACATTTGATTGTGAGGAATTCTAAATCAGGTGAACAGAAGGACTTGAGTTCCTGTATTTTTTGTGACCACGTCTCGTTAGCCATAAGGCATACGCCCCCGCCCCTCTTCTTACCAGAAAGATGTTTGTTTCTGTCGGCGCGATGCGTGGAGAAACCAGCTGGCTGCACCGACTCCGATAGATTTACATTTACATTTAAGTCATTTAGCAGACGCTCTTATCCAGAGCGACTTACAAATTGGTGCATTCACCTTATGACATCCAGTGGAACAGCCACTTTACAATAGTGCATCTAAATCTTTTAAGGGGGGGTGAGAAGGATTACTTTATCCTATCCTAGGTATTCCTTAAAGAGGTGGGGTTTCAGGTGTCTCCGGAAGGTGGTGATTGACTCCGCTGTCCTGGCGTCGTGAGGAGTTTGTTCCACCATTGGGGGCCAGAGCAGCGAACAGTTTTGACTGGGCTGAGCGGGAACTGTACTTCCTCAGTGGTAGGGAGGCGAGCAGGCCAGAGGTGGATGAACGCAGTGCCCTTGTTTGGGTGTAGGGCCTGATCAGAGCCTGGAGGTACTGAGGTGCCGTTCCCTCACAGCTCCGTAGGCAAGCACCATGGTCTTGTAGCGGATGCGAGCTTCAACTGGAAGCCAGTGGAGAGAGCGGAGGAGCGGGGTGACGTGAGAGAACTTGGGAAGGTTGAACACCAGACGGGCTGCGGCGTTCTGGATGAGTTGTAGGGGTTTAATGGCACAGGCAGGGAGCCCAGCCAACAGCGAGTTGCAGTAATCCAGACGGGAGATGACAAGTGCCTGGATTAGGACCTGCGCCGCTTCCTCTGTGAGGCAGGGTCGTACTCTGCGGATGTTGTAGAGCATGAACCTACAGGAACGGGCCACCGCCTTGATGTTAGTTGAGAACGACAGGGTGTTGTCCAGGATCACGCCAAGGTTCTTAGCGCTCTGGGAGGAGGACACAATGGAGTTGTCAACCGTGATGGCGAGATCATGGAACGGGCAGTCCTTCCCGGGAGGAAGAGCAGCTCCGTCTTGCCGAAGTTCAGCTTGAGGTGGCGATAGCGACTCTCTAGTGAGCCATTTCCGTGAAGCAAAGAACTTTACAGTCTCTGATGTCCCTCTGGAATGCTGCCCATGCTCGGATTTCATCAACCTTGTTGTCAAGAGACTGGACATTGGCGAGAAGTATACTGGGGAGTGGTGCGCGATGTGCCTGTCTCCGGAGTCTGACCAGAAGACCGCTTCGTTTCCCTCTTTTACGAAGTCGTTTTTTGGTCGCCGGCTGGGATCCATTCCGTTGTCCTGGGTGAAAGGCAGAACACAGGATCCACTTCGCGAAAGTCATGTAAGGGCTATTTGACAGAGAAGGTGAGTAATGGATTGCTGCATCAGATGACCTGGCCTCCACAATCACCCGACCGCAACCCAATTGAGATGGTTTGGGATGAGTTGGACCGCAGAGTGAATGAAAAGCAGCCAACAAGTGCTCAGCATATGTGGGAACTCCTTCAAGACTGTTGGAAAAGCATTCCAGGTGAAGCTGGTTGAGAGAATGCCAAGAGTGTGCAAAGCTGTCTAGGCAAAGGGTGGCTACTTTGAAGAATCTCAAATACAAAATATAGTTTGATCTGTTTAACAATTGTTTTGGTTACTACATGATTCCATATGTGTTATTTCTTAGTTTTGATGTCTTCACTTATTCTACAATGTAGACAATGTAGAAAACCCCTTAAATGAGTATTTGTGTCCAAACTTTTGACTGGTACTGTTGTTCAAAAGCCCCATGCCTTAAAGCTCAGTCTCCCAGTGGGATGCTTCTGGTTTTATTACTGACAAAATAGCCTTTTAAACTAAGCCAACACAACAACAGCGTAAAGTCACAAAGACTTTATAGATGTAATATCGATGATAAGTGTTGTCGTAAACTCCCTTGTGGCTTACTCTATTTCATTAATTTACCCCGGACCCAAAACAATGGGCAAAATATGAACTTTAACCTCAGCCACCCCAAACAACATAATCTAGTCACACAATGTGTTGATGCAATGTGAAACGGTTATTGTTGTCATAAACCACCTTATGACTAGCTGTGTTATAGCCATGATTAAAAATAATTGGCAAAATAGGAATTGTGTTTACAGTAGTAATGGATATGATTGTTTTGAGTTAGGATAGGGCACCAAAGATCTCAATAGACATGTCTAGAACAACGGTGTCCATATACCACAAATTGCTAATGTTACTCAAAACCCCCAAGGAACTAGGCCAATTTCCCCCTCCTAAAGGCAGGATGTGTGTGTGTGTGTGTGTGTGTGTGTGTGTGTGTGTGTGTGTGTGTGTGTGGCTCGTAAAAGAGACCTACCCTCAGGGAGCCTAGAGGAAATTTAAAACAAGCTCTTTAAAACCCACCGACTGACCCTCCAGTTTACAATGATGTACACACGCACGCACAGCTGATTAAGGGCTGCTACATTGGAGGTTATAACCATTAATCAGCTTCACTGTAGCATATCCTGTGCAAAGAGACATGGTATCTTATAAGTGTTAGTTAAGGGTGCATAATTGTCCATCAACTTCAGTGCCTTGGTTTAACTGCTTCTTTAGATGACCTGCTATTGTCTGCCTTTTTATAGTTTTACCACTCAGTCTCTCTTATGGGATTCGCTAGTCCAGCGGATAACTAATTTGAAGACGCAATCACACTACGTCTGGTGGAGACAGACGGGTCTGGTGGCAAATGAGGTAAGCCCTCCCCTCCTTATAAGGCGCCACTCGCCCCTCTGGTCGTTCTCACCTCTCTTCCTTGCGGAAGAGATGACTAACGCTCCTGATGATTTAGCACAACTAAATCCCTGTCTTTCTGCTGAACTGTTTTTAGGCGAACCGTGAGGTTAACACTGCCGAATGTAGGACCTCGGCTCCTGTTGATAGTGTTGAGTGCTGACAATTTTTGTTTTGAGTATAGTTTTATTTTCTACTCCTCAGTCTCCGGTGGAAGCTAGCATCACACGGCTAACTATCGAGACTTGGTTAGCCAGCGACGCAAGGATTTAACTAACTTGGTTAACTAGCTAAGTTTATCCATGGCCTCCCTCAGCGATCGTACATTCTCACAACATTTGCAATAACCATTACAGGGTCATGAAATGTATCAATTTCTGCATCAGAGGGTCAAGAGGTTGACAGGATTAATGTGTGTGTGCACGTGCACATGTATGTGTTTGTGCTCGTGTGTGTGTTGTGGAGAGCAACCCCATCGTCCGGCCTGGTGTTGTCAGTAGATTTAGTGAGCATTTAGTTCCTTGTTACTCTCGAGGGTCTAAGGAACCATCTCTTGGGTGTAACAAACAAAGAGGTTGTAAATATGGGTAGTGGCCTCACTCCCTCTCTCCACTTTCTCCTGTTACCGCTCTACTTCTGGGTCATCCACAGATGTGGGACCGTATTGGATAACAATCGCTACCCACACAATTGAGGTCATAACCGCTTGACTGGAAAGTCTCTCTCTTCACCCAAATATTACATCATAAACAAGCAATGCTAGGCATGAGTCTTTGTCGTCCCCCAACGGCCTAACCTGGGCTCTCTCCTCTACCTTTCTCTCCCTCTCTCCCTTCATTTTACCCCTCCTTCTTTCAAGAGCCTGATACCGGATCTGACCAGTAAACAAATTGACAAAAGACCTTCAGCACGCTTATAGGGAAGGACACTCAACACGCACAGCACTTACACACATGACTGATGATTGGCTGAGAGAAATTGATGATTCCATTATTGTGGGGGCTGTCTTGTCTTCAGTGCAGATTTTGACCTGATCGATCATAGTCTGCTGCTGGAAAAACACACGTGTTATGGCTTTACACCCGATGCTATAATGTGGTTAAAGAGTTACTTGTCTAACAGAACCCAGAGGGTGGTCTTTAATGAAGGGCCTCTCAAACACAATCCAGTTAGAATCAGGAATTCCCCAGGGTAGCTGTTTTAGACCCCTTACTTTTTTCAATCTTTACTAATGACATGCCACTGGCTTTGAGTAAAGCAGTGTGTATATGTGTGCGGATGACTCAACACTATACACGTCAGCTACTACAGCGACTGAAATGACCACAACACTTAACAAAGAGCTGCAGTTGGTTTCGGAATGGGTAGCAAGGAGTTCTAAATATTTTTTAAACTAAAAGAATTGTATTTGGGACAAATCATTCACTAAACCTCAACTATATCTCGTAATGAATGTGGAAATTGAGCAAGTTGCGGTGACTAAACTGCTTGGAGTAAACTTGAACTGTCATTGTCAAAACATATTGATACAACAGTAGCTAAGATGAGAAGTCTGTCCATAATAAAGCGCTACTCTGCCTTCTTAACAACTCTATCAATAAAGAAGGTCACACCTAGACGGTTGTTCAGTTGTGTGGTCAGGTGCCACAAAGAGTGGGAGAAGGCTCTTAAAAGTACATGGAGAGCTAACATTTAATGACATGCATGTCAATCTCTCATGGCTCAAAGTGGAAGAGTTTGACTTCATCGCTACTTGTTTTTGTAAGCGGTGTTGACAAGCTGAATGTACCGAGCTGTCTGTTTTTCGGACATCCATGCATACCCCACAAGCCACCAGAGGTCTCTTCACAGCCCCCAAGTCCAGACTATGGGAGGTGCACAATACTACATAGAGCCATGACTACATAGAATTCTATTCCACATCAGGTAACCGATGCAAGCAGTAGAATCAGATTGTTCTTTTAACTGGTAAAAATACACCTGATGGAACAATGGGGACTGTGAAGGGGCTCACACAAAGGTACAGACACATGCGTATGCACACATTGTGATATTGTGGTGTTAAACATGTTGTATTGTAGATATGTAGTGGTGTAATAATGTTATATGATGTGCTGTTTTATGTAATGTAAGTGCTTTAATATGTTTGGACCCCAGGCAGAGCAGCTGCTGCAAACGCAAATACTCTGCCACGTCTTCCATGGACCTTAGTCCATATATCTCCGCCTGTCTTTCTCCCCTCCCTATGGCTCATTCATCTTTAATGAGCTCAGATTGGGGCCTTAATGGACTGCCCCTCACACACACAAACACGTGTGCTCACACACACACACCCTCCCCCAACCACCCCCACAGACAGGAACAGATGCATTATTTAAATCCTAGGAAAAAAGCCCCTAACAAATTAACTGGCTCCCCACTGAGACCATGCAATGGCAAGGCCTCCATCTGAGCCAGATGGTAAATCTAAGGAGGGGTGGAGGGACGGGCAGAGAGTGACAGTCGGAGAGGCTTGATTATTGTTTAACTACCGGACTATAGTCGCCCTAGACCAGTCTGTCTGCCTGTCCACTCGATCCAATTCGTTACGGACATTAGGGCCTGACCAGGCACAATGGCAACACCAGCTGAGGCCTGGAGTGAAGTTGGTTGAGTTGGGGGAGAGGGAGGACAGTGGTATCCAAAGGGCTTAGGGATATGTGTAAAACAGTGCAGAGGAGGAAGCTATTTCAATCCCAGTCATTTACATTTGGAAAGGCTTCAACGACTTCTGCATTTAGAGAGAGAAAAGGGAGAGCGACAGAGACGGGACGTTGCTGAAAGAGGGAGAAAAGAGACTGCATTTCTAATGTATCATTAAGAGCTTAAAGGGTATTAGGTGATTTTTTTTTTTTCCCCCTCCAAATAATCTGATGAGCTCTTCACCCTTTCAGAAGAAACTTCCTGTCAGTGAATAGGAAAATATTTAGGATATGCTTGTATGTCTGCGTGCGTGACCGTAATATGTTGTCCAACTAGTAGGGCTGGCACAATTACCGTATAATTGTGTAACCGACAATTATGGATGAAGGTCGTCATGAAAATAAAATAACCGTCATGAGCGTTTTTAAGAAAGAAATGTGTGTGTGTGTGTGTGCGCAACGAACTGCTGTCTGAAGACTGGGTCGGCCGGCAATTCGCGCGGTTGAGTCAGTTTCTGCAGTTACATGGACTCTTCAAACAATCAAGGTGTTGTCTAGGCAACCTCCTCTGCTACAGTGCCCCCTTCCTGCAGCAACCAGTCAGGAGCGGAGGGCAGGAGAAAATGTGCGAAAAGAAAACAAAAAATGCTATTCAAACAATATAACCATCATCCAAAATTCCATGACTGTCACAGCCTACCAACTAGTGGATAGCAAATAGAGGATAGGGCATGTTATGTATGGGATTCCCCTCTGAACTTTGCACTCTAGAAATAGAAGACATGGAAGGTACACTCTTAGCACCTTTTTTTCTATCTAGAAATGGTTCCTCTGATGTTTTATTTAATGTCACTGCTACATCCGTATGGTTCCAATACACATGGGCTAGATTGATCGCATGCCCCACTTATGGCTGTCTTTGGGTCTGCTCGTGACGTGTGAGTGAAATTTACCATGGTAACGGAGGGTAAAGAGAGTGATGGGAGAGAGAGAACCCTTTAGAGAACCCCTTAACCCTAGGATAACCCTTTTTAAAGAACCCTTTTGGTTCCAAGTAGAACCCTTTTGGGTTTCATGTAGGACCCTTTCCACAGAGGGTTCTACACAGCTAAACAGACCACAGTTGAGATAAACGACTATTTTCTCTTTCCGCTTGAGCTGAAAACACAAAAAAAGGGTTCTATGTGGAACCAAAGGGGTTCTTCCTGGAACCAAAAGGGATTCTCCAATTTGGACAGCCGAGGAACCCTTTTGGAACCCTTTTATTTCTTTTATTTTTTTAATAGAGTAGCTTAAACCTCCAAGGTTTGACTCTGTAGCACAAATTCTCTTCACTCTCAAAGGTAAACACAACTAAACAGACCACAGTTGAGATAAACGACTATGTTCTCTTTCCGCTTGAGCTGAAAACACAAACAAACATTCAGGCCGACAGTAGAACATGCTCTATCAGATGGGATATAAGCCACTAATAGGCTAGCACTCTGGGTTTTCACTGCTGCAATTCAAACGTCTATATTTCACTTAATCTCTCTCATGCTGTTTCATTTGACAAATATTATTTTAAAAGGCATGTAAAATGCTTGCTAGTGTTTTGCCCCCAGCTTTTCTTTTGCATTCTGGTTTGAATCTAAACTGGTTAAAAAGTTAGTCTCTCCCCCTCAAGACCAGCTGTGGTGTGTGTTTGAGTCTGTTGTTGCAAAGACATCTTAACCTCTCTGTCGCTCTGGGGTTTCTGTCAAATACTTCTCTGATGTTTTATTTAATATCACTGCTACATCCGTATGGTCCCAATACACATGGGCTAGATTGATCTCTATGCCCCGCTTATGGCTGTCTCTGGGTCTGCCCGTGACGTGTGACTGAAATTTACCATGGTAACGGAGGGAAAAGAGAGAGATGTCATGTATTTGACTACTTCCTTTTCATTGGGCCAATTTGTCTAGTTTGGAACGTTGAGGCTGGTTATTGTCGAATATGTACAATAGTTGTAGGGGGTTCATGCACAAACATACGTAGTGCACAAACCAGGGACTGTCGTGACACCTCTTGCACTGAAATGCATTACCTTCGACCGCTGCGCCAATCGGGAGTGGTGGTATACAACGATACCCCATAATGACAATGCACAAACAGGTTTGTAGACGTTTTGGCTAATTTATTAAAAATAAAAAACGTATCACATTTACCTAAGTATTCAGACCCTTTACTCAGTACTTTGTTAAAGCACCTTTGGCAGCGATTACAGCATTGAGTCTTCTTGGGTATGATGCTACAAGCTAGGCACGCCTGTATTTGGGGAGTTTCTCCCATTTTTCTCTGCAGTTCCTCTCAAGCTCTGTCAGGTTGGATGGGGAGTGTCACTGCACAGCTATTTTCAGGTCTCTCCAGAGATGTTCGATCGGGTTCAAGTCCAGTTTTTGGCTGGGCCCCTCAAGGACATTCAGAGACTTGTCCCAAAGCCACTCCTTCGTTGTCTTGGCTGTGTGCTAAGGGTCGTTGTCCTGTTGGAAGTTGAACCTTCACCTCAGTCTGAGGTCCTGAGCACTCTGGAGCAGGTTTTCATCAAGATTCTCTCTGTACTTTGCTCAGTTCATCTTTCCCTCGATCCTGACTAGTCTCCCAGTCCCTGCCACTGAAAAACATCCCCACAGCATGATGCTGCCACCACCATGCTTCACCGTAGGGATGGTGCCAGGCTTCCTCCAAATGTGACGCTTGGCATTCAGGCCAAATAGTTAAACTGGGTGGCCAGCTCTAGGAAGAGTCTTGGTGGTTCCAAACTTCTTCTATATAAGAATAATTGAGGCCACTGTGTTCTTGGGGACCTTCAATGCTGCAGAAATGTGTTGGTACACTTCCCCAGATCTGTGCCTCGACACAATCCTGTGTCGGAGCCTTACGGACAATTCCTTCGACCTCATGGCTTGGTTTTTGCTCTGACATGCACTGTCAACTGTGGGACCTTTATATAGACAGGTGTGTCTTTCCAAATCATATCCAATCAATTGATGGACTCATAACACAGGTGGACTCATAACAAGTTGTAGAAACATCTCAAGGATGATCAATGGAAACGGGATGCACCTGAGCTCAATTTCAAGTCTCATAGCAAAGGGTCTGAATACTTATTTAAATAAGGTATTTTGTAAAAAAAAATCTGAACCTGTTTTTGATTTGTCATTATGGGGTATTGTGTGTAGGTTGATGAGGAATTGTTTTTATTTCATCTGTTTTAGAATAAAGCTGTGACATAACAAAATGTGTAAAAAGTCCAGGGGTCTGAAAACTTTCCGAAGGCACTGTATGTTGTTGTACTCGGAGCTAGGCATAGCAGATCTGGAGGTGTCAAATGATGCAATTACCATTCCCCTTTTCAATCAAAGGAAGTACAGTATACCTCCACTCCGGTAATAGAGACAGGCCTTAAAGGGGCTATTGCCTGCGATGATGCTTCTTCCAGACCTGAAGCCACATTATGGTTTGGTGTAGTCTAGCTGCTGATGCGCTATTCCAATACGTTTATATTGGCTTGATGTCACTGTCATACACACACTTCCTGGCATGGAATGTGACGCTATGGGCTCATCTGCACAGTGTGTGTATGCATGTGTGTGTGTGTGACATAGGGACCGAGAATCACTTCTCGTAAATGAACAGACCTACTAACCTGTCACAATCAGCATGACCTGATTCCATCAGGCTTTTGAGGAGATTTATTTTCTTCTTTCCATGCATTTCTGTTTAATTGGAGCCTGTTGGTCATACTGTATTAACTCGATGTGAATCCTCTGTACAGTGTGGCTGTACGGACAGACGAACGGAGATGGGGGTACATATCATTGGATTGCACACACACACACACACACACACACACACACACACACACACACACACACACACACACAAAACAATGCATACACACACATGCGTGCACACACAGACGGGCACAGACACATACACACTCAGGCCCGCACACACACGTACAAACACACACGCATCTCAATCCAGCCGCTGTCCCCCAGCCTATAGGCAAAATGCCACACGGAAATTATGGATCAAACATTACTCTGTTTGTTTATAGCTTTAAAAAAACAAAAACATTTCAAGATGGGCAACGGACATCACTTTCTTGATTGGACGGATCTCCTGACATCACAAGGGATCCGTTCACATAACACAAACTGTTGCAGCACGTGGTGGTACATTATGTAGATTGACGGTCTCTCCTAATTTCTAATCCTGTCTACCCCCCAAGCCACCCCCCTCTCAGTCAATCAGTCATTCAGGCCCATATGGGGAACAGGCATAGGCCCAGACCCCAAGATGAACACAGACTGATTCCTCTCCTGGTCTGCTCTGCTCCAGGGTTTAGTCGGGGGGAAACAACTCCTGCTTTGATCCTGACTAGTATTACAGTGCCAGCTATTGTGATGCAGCCAACTAGCAGATGGTTTGGAATCCGGAGGAATTCCTACAAATCCTTATCCCACATTACGGGTTGTATTGTTGAAAAGATGACTATGTTGGATGTGAAAAAGAACACCTTGGTACCGTACAGTATTTGTTGTGAGAACGCTATCTCCCCTAAACCTTTGCCAACATAGGTTTTACTACTACTGTAGTGCCCTCCGGATTACATAAGATTAGTTGGGCCAAAAAGGAAGTTAATGAAATTGAGTTCTTGCCCTGTGTTTTTGATCATCTGTGGCCTTGAGTTTGACCCAGGAAAGAGAGATGACTGTTTTTAGAGTTTTACACTCCTGTGGACCAGTGGTGTAAAAATACTTTAAAGGACTACTTAAGTAGTTTTTTGGGGGTATTTATATTTTTGCTAACTTTTACTCCACTACATTGCTAAATAAAATAATGTACTTTTTACTCTATACAGTTTCCCTTACACCCAAAAGTACTCGTTACATTTTGACAGGAGAATGGTCGAATTCACACACTTATCAAGAAGGCCATCCCTACCGCCTCAAATCACAAAACACAAATGCTTTGTTTGTAAATTATGTCTGAGTGTTGGAGTGTGCCCCTGGCTATCCGTCAATAAAAATAAAAACATTTTTGTGCCATTTGGTTTGCTTAATATAAGGAATTTGAAGTGGTTTATACTTTTACTTTTTGATACTTTAGTATATTTAAAACCAAATGCTTTTAGACTTTTACTCAAGAAGTATTTAACTTTTACTTTTCTATTAAGGTATCTTTACTTTTACTCAAGTATGACAATTGAGTACTTTTCCCACCACTGCTGTGGACAAGAGATACCACTCTTCCTCTGATAAAACAAATTCCACACAATCAAAGCCAACAACTTCAAAAGGACCCCCGGGACTCTATTTCATTAACGCCTGTTCAAGGCAATAGAACGTTCCGTGCTGACTCTGAATCTGACGTAATAAAGTAAATGTGGGTTGCCATGTTGGGTGGATTTGAACTCATAGTACAGTGGCCAACCTTTACTGCTCTCAGATGCCCCCTGTGTGTAACTGGAGCCTGTGTAGGGAAGCAATCACTCCAGCACCTCCAGGGGGCCTAAACGCTTCATTAGAGGAGTGTTTGTTTAACGCCGCCCCTACCAAGAGGCCTAAACCCCCATCCCCCCCCATTAGCCACCACTCCTCAGCCTGTAAACCCCTCTTTCCCGACTCCCTTCTGAGGCACTGGTCTCCAACCTCTTGTGACCGCCCGGTTCAGGGAGCGAGAGGGTGGGTTGTGCACCGAGAGGTCGGCAGGTTGACTGCTGTTTTGACAGGCGTGCCTGGAATACCATAGGAGCGTTCCCTTTCTAAGGCTAGGGGTTAACACACAAAGTCAACATGGGCTGGGTCCTGACTGCTCTTTCCACACACACACACACACACACACACACACACACACACACACACACACACACTGTCGTCCTCAGTGCATTTGCTTCAGTTGACGCCTCCAGGTCTTTGTCCACATCTCTGACCCGTTAGCCCATTGACACAGCTGGAGAGGCTCAGCTTTGGGGGAGTTGGCTATCCCAGAGCGCACTGCTGGGGCTGCCGGCACGCCTGTCCTGACCTCTATCAACCGGGCCCACGGCCCAGTTTCATCACCGGCAGGCTGACCCACCTCTGAGACAAACACCCTCTCTCTCGCTCTTAATTTTTGTATTTCTCTCCTCCTGTCGCTCTCATCCACACTTGTTCTCTCCCCCCACATTCTTTCTTTACTCACTTTCACATTCTCTTTCTCTCCCTCTCTATTGTTCACTCTTTCCCCTACTTTCCCTCTATTTTTCTCTCCTTCACTCTATTTCTCTTAATCTCTCTTCTTTCCCCCTTTCCCTCAGTGTCATGGCATTATATTGCAGGATGACAGACTGTTTGTGAGGATTGGTGTGACCCAGAATATCTGGTTTCCTACCATTCTATAGACCATTGACGTCCAGTCTCTCAACAGTGCTACTGACTCGGGACAAGGCCAGCGTTGTGCTTACAACCCCCAGCTCTGTGTGCTTAATTCAATAAGGCAATCTGGGGGAGAGAAGGTTACTTGTGTCACGGCTGTTTTGCGAAGAGCCTAGCATGTGTTTTGAGACATGTGACTCTGGCCGATTGGCTATGTAGCCCACACAACTCGAACCCACCAACGCACATGCGCACAAACATACACAAAATTGTCCATGGGACAAGCCAAAGAGGAATTATTTTCATGAATTAAGGTTTAAGTCGATTATCTTGATTCTACGGAGAGGATGATCTAGTGTGATATAAAGAGATGGAGCAGCACCCTGTGTTATTAGATAGGGGACTAATATATTTGAATGTCGGTGACATGACAGTTTCATGGCTACAGTGCATGCAGCAGTGGTGTGTGTATCTCTATTAGATTAGATCTCAGTCATGCGGCCAAGCACTGACGTCAATGCTGACTTTCACAAAAGCCCAGATCAGCCAAGAAAGAGTTGACGCAAGAGATACAATCTCAGCATGTGTGTACATACATGTTTAGTTTAGTTTATTAGGATGCCCATTAGCTACCGCACATGCAGCAGCTACTCTTCCTGGGGTCCACAGAAAACATACAAATACATGACAAAGTACAGAACAGTTATAGACATATTTATTTTTCTATATATTTTTCTCCTAAAAAATCTGTTTTTTCGCTTTGTCATTATGGGGTATTGAGGAAAATATTTAATTGAATCCATTTTAGAATAAGGCTGTAACGTAATAAAATGTGGGGAAAGTGAAATGGTCTGAATACTTTCCGAAGGCACTGTATGTCTGTTTGAAGCGTATGCAAATCCATTATACAAGTGGTTAGGCGTTTTCAACGCACAAATGTTTATTTTTAAAAGACTAGAAGAGAAGTAGTCAATTTGTCCTGAACCTTCAACATTTACATTTAAGTCATTTAGCAGACGCTCTTATCCAACAATGAAGGACTATCATGCATGTCGTTGGTGTTTAGTTCTGTGTGTGAAGTTAAGGGCAAGGCGTGCTGCATGTTATTAGCCTGCTGTCGTGTTACTGTAGCCTGATGTAGCGTTACTGTAGCCTGCTGTAGCGTTACTGTAGCCTGCTGTAGCGTTACTGTAGCCTGATGTAGCGTTACTGTAGCCTGATGTAGCGTTACTGTAGCCTGATGTAGCGTTACTGTAGCCTGATGTAGCGTTACTGTAGCCTGATGTAGCGTTACTGTAGCCTGATGTAGCGTTACTGTAGCCTGATGTAGCGTTACTGTAGCCTGATGTAGCGTTACTGTAGCCTGATGTAGCGTTACTGTAGCCTGCTGTAGCGTTACTGTAGCCTGATGTAGCGTTACTGTAGCCTGATGTAGCGTTACTGTAGCCTGATGTAGCGTTACTGTAGCCTGCTGTAGCGTTACTGTAGCCTGCTGTAGCGTTACTGTAGCGTTACTGTAGTCTGCTGTAGCGTTGCTGTAGCGTTACTGTAGCCTGCTGTAGCCTGCTGTAGCGTTACTGTAGCGTTACTGTAGCCTGCTGTAGTGTTAGGTCTTTCTTTGCTGCACCTGACCGTATTACCGGGCAGTAATCAAGATGGGACAAGATCCGCACCTGAACAACTAGTACAGTTGATCTTTGTGTAAAAAACAACAGATTTTTAATTTTTTTATAACAGACATACCTCTCTCCCTATCTTCACAAAAACTTTGTCAACATGACTTGACCATGATAACTCCAATGTTACTCCTGGGAGGGGGTTGGGAGGAGGGGTCTTTTTGTAGCCATTTCCTAGTGACAGCCTTTGTACTGGCTGCCAGTAGGACCTTCAACAGTTAATTTACACCAATATAGAAAAGTATCAGGTATTTCACCCAAATACATTTACGTTTGTTCTATGTCAAATTCCATTATTTTTCCAATGTTCGATCTTATTTTTCCCAGTAAGTTTCGATTGCGGCGCAGGACCAAGAGGTATGAGAGTGATCCACCCTTGATAGCCCAACGAAGGGTGTTCTCTCCAACAAGGCTGTTGGGAGTCGCTCTGTTTTGATTTCAGTTTAGGTGTTATGAAGAAGTGTATAACATTCTTCCAACAGAATTTTCTCCAAGACCTTGAGTTGGTGGAGCTTAGTTGAGTCTCTAATATGTTCAACCATGTTTCATAATTTATTTCAATATTAAGTTCCTCCTCCAATTTCTGTATAAATATAGTTTGTAGAATGTTTATTTGATAGCATACCCAAGTAATGATTTGAAATCGTTTTTTTGTTACTCCCCAAGTTGTATGCGTTAGTGACTACTTGGATACATTTTTATGGTGCTCAAAGGTCAATCACTTTTATCTGCCTTAAAAAAATAGTGTCGAACTTGTAGGTATCTGTAAAAATCTTGTTTATCCAAGCCATGTTTTTACTTAGGTCCTGGAAGTTCTCCAGGTTCCCATTCTTTATAATTGTACAAAATGATGTGATGCCTTTCAGCGTCCATTGTTTAAACCTGCTGTCCTGAGACGCAGGGATGAAGCTGGGGTAATATGCGGGCCAACTCGGGCAGTTTGACACCTCTGTCTAAATGAATTTGCTTAACTAGCCTAAAATCATGTCTTAAAAGAGAAATGAATCCACTGATTTTGTCTATTGTATATTTCTTTTATCATGTCCTTATTTCCCAAAACTGACTGTATTGGTATTTCTGTCCAAGTAGTCTCGATGCCTTTCCATTTGGATTCGTACTCTGAATTTCACCAACACACCAGAGGTCTCAACTGGGCTGACACAAAATAATAATTTAGGTTTGGTAAGGCCATACCCCCACAGTTTTTTGGTAATTGTAATGTTGTACAGTATATCTAATTATTGGTCTCTTACTGTTCCAGATAAACCTTGATATCCGTTTATCCCTTAACTGTTTAAGTGGGATTTCTATGGGCAGAGATTGGAACAAATACAGTAACCTCGGCAGCATATTCACTTTGTTGCAATTCTACTGTGGCTTATCATTATTGTTGGATAACAACCGTTTTCCACCTCTTCCACACAAACTTGGCCAAATTCAAAACGGCAATCCTTCTCTTTCATGATTAGATATTCAATGCGCAAATATGATGATTCATTGTTCAATGTTGTCATTTCACTTCTGTATGTCCACTTCCCCAGTGAAATAGTCATTGAAATGATTGTTTAAAAAAAAAAAAATGTAGTCACAAAATGTCTACATGTACAGTATGTGAACCAATCAGTTGAGCAGCCTGACTTGTTTGGCGCCCTTTTTGCATAATTTCTTTGAACCATACCATTTTTCAATTCATCATCGATCCAGGGGCTCTAACAGTTCTCACAGTTCGTTTCTTATTAAGAGGCGCATGCGTGTCAACAATTGGCAATAATATTTGTACAAATACTCCCAAGTGCTGCCTCCTGGATTCACCTCCATATAAACATCAGATCAACATACATGTTTTACAACTTCAACAAAGAGTTCTGAGAGAACATTTCGTATGATCTCTCATAAATAACTGTAGGGCCCTGCCTTTGGTACTTTTGGCTTTCCTTGTCATTGCCTCAATGTTACGGTCACTAGTACTACAACCAATGGGAACTGATATTGCTTTGGAGCAAAGCTCTGCAGCGTTCGTGACGATATGATCTATACAAGTGGATGTCACAGATCCAACACTATTTGTATACACTGTACTTGGTTGGTTGAGTGATAACCTGGGTCAACGTACAGTACCAGTCAAAAGATTGGACACACCTACTCATTCAAGGGTTTTTCTTTATTTGTACTATTTTCTACATTGTAGAGTAATAGTGAAGACATCAAAACTATGAAATAACACATGGAATCGTGTAAACTCAGCAAAAATAGAAACGTCCTCTCGTTGTCAACTGCATTTATTTTCAGCAAACTTAACATGTGTAAATATTTGTATGAACATAACAAGATTCAACAACTGAGACATACACTGAACAAGATCCACAGACATGTGACTAACAGAAATAGAATGTGTTCCTGAACAATGGGGGGTCAAAATCAAAAGTAACAGTCAATATCTGGTGTGGTCACCAGCTGCATTAAGGACTGCAGTGCATGTCCTCCTCATGGACTGCACCAGATTTGCCAGTTCTTGCAGTGATATGTTACCCCACTCTTCCACCAAGGCACCTGCAAGTTCCCAGACATTTCTGGGGGAATGGCCCTAGCCCTCACCCTCCGATCAAACAGGTCCCAGACATGCTCAATGGGATTGAGGTCCGGGCTCTTCACTGGCCATGGCAGAACACTGACATTCCTGTCTTGCAGGAAATCATGCACAGAACGAGCAGTATGGCTGCTGGCATTGTCCTGCTGGAAAGTCATGTCAGGAGGAGCCTGCAGGAAGGGTACTACATGAGGGAGGGAGGAGGATGTCTTCCTGTAATGCACAGCGTTGAGATTACCTGCAATGACAACAAGCTCAATCCGATGGTACAGTGACACATCGCCCCAGACCATGACGGACCACCTCCAAATCGATCCCGTTCCAGAGTACAGGCGTCGGTGTAACGCTTATTCCTTCGACAATAAAAGCAAATCCGACCATCACCCCTGGTGAGACAAAATCACGACTTGTCAGTGAAGAGCACTTTTGCCAGTCCTGTCTAGTCCAGCGACGGTGGGTTTGTGCCCATAGGTAATGTTGTTGCCGGTAGGACCTGCCTTACAACATGCCTACAAGCCCTCAGTCCAGCCTCGCTCAGCCTATTGCGGACAGTCTGAGCACTGATGGAGGGATTGTGCGTTCCTGGTGTAACTCAGGCAGTTGTTATTGCCATCCTGTACCTGTCCTGCAGGTGTGATATTCGGATGTATCGATCCTGTGCAGGTGTTACACGTGGTCCGTCACTGCGAGGACCATCAGCTGTCTGTCCTGTCTCCCTGTAGTGCTGTCTTCGGCATCTCACGGTACGGACATTGCAATTTATTGCCCTGGCCACATCTGTAGTCCTCATGCCTGCTTGCAGCATGCCTTAAGCATGTTCACACAGATGAGCAGGGACCCTGGGCATCATTATTTTGGTGTTTTTCAGAGTCAGTAGAAAGGCCTCTTAGTGTCCTAAGTTTTCATAACTATGACCTTAATTGCCTACCGTCTGTAAGCTGTTAGTGTCTTAACGACCATTCCACAGGTGCATGTTCATTAATTAAGCATGGGAAACGGTGTTTCAACCCTTTTCCAATGAAGATCTGTGAAGGTATTAGGATTTTTAGCTAATTATCTTTGAAGGACAGGGTCCTGAAAAAGGGACGTTTCTTTTTTTGCTGAGTTTAGTAACATAAAAAGTGTTAAACAAATCAAAATATATTTTAGTTTCTTCAAAGTAGCCACCCTTTGCCTTGATGACAGCTTTGCACACACTTGGCATTCTCTCAACCAGCTTCACCTGGAATGCTTTTCCAACAGTCTTGAAAGATTTCCCACATATTCTGAGCACTTAATGGCTGCTTTTCCTTCATTCTGCAGGCCAACTCATCCCAAGACATCTCAATTGAGGTGAGGTCGGGTGATTGTGGAGGCCAGGTCATCTGATGCAGCACTACATCACTATCCTTCTTGATCAAATAGCCCTTACATAGACTGGAGGTGTGTTGGGTCATTGTCCTATTGAAAAACAAATGATAGTCCCACTAAGCACAAACCAGATGGGATGGCGTATCACTGCAGAATGCTGTGGTAGCCATGCTGGTTAAGTGTGCCTTGAATTCTAAATAAAACACTGACAGTGTCACCAGCAAAGCACCATCACACCACCACCTCCATGCTTCATGGTGGGAACCACACATGCAGAGATCATCCGTTCACCTACTCTGTGCCTTACGAAGACACGGCGGTTGTAACCAAAAATCTAAAAATGTCCATTGCTTGTGTTTCTTTGCCAAATCAAGTCTCTTCTTATTATTGTTGTCCTTTTAGTAGTGGTTTCTTTGCAGCAATTCGACCTTGAAGGCCTGATTTCACGAAGTCTCCACTGAACAGTTGATGTTGAAATGTTTCTGTTACTTGAACTCTGAAGCATTTATTTGGGCTGCAATTTCTGAGGCTGGTAACTCTAATGAACTTATCCTCTGCAGCAGAGGGAACTCTGGGTCTTCCTTTCTTGTGGTGGTCCTCATGAGAGCCAGTTTCATCATAGCGCTTGATGGTTTTTGCGACTGCACTTGAAGAAACTTTCAAAGTTCTTGAAATGTTCCGGATTGACTGACCTTCATGTCTTAACGTAATGACGGACTGTTGTTCCTCTACTAATTTCAGCTGTTCTTGCCATAATATGGACTTGGTCTTTTACCAAGCAGGGCTAACTTCTGTATACCACCTCTAACTTGTCACAACACAACTGATTTGGCTCAAATGCATTAAGAAGGAAATAAATTCCACAAATGAACTTTTAACAAGGCACACCTATTAATTGAAATGCTTTCCAGGTGACTACCTCATGAAGCTGGTTGAGAGAATGCCAAGAGTGGGCAAATCTGTCAAGGCAAAAAGGTTGGCTGCTTTGAAAAATCTCAATTGTATTTAGATTTGTTTAACACTTTTTTGGTTACTACATGATTCCATATGTGTTATTTCATATTTTTGATGTCTTCACTATTATTCCACAAACACTTGAGGGTGTGCAGTCAAACAAGGTTGAAGGTTCACACCTTGCATGGTCACACTATAGCTCATATCCTTTCTAACACACACACACACACACACACACACACACACACACACACACACACACACACACACACACACACACACACACACACACACACCTCCAATTGGCCCATTCGTTGCACCACATCTTTAACACTATAATCAGTGCAACCAGTTAATTCCTTCACCACCCTAAAGCTCAGCTTCCTCCCCTGAAGCAACATTTGTGGTTTTATTTCACACTACCTAAAGTCTGCGCTCAACTCAAGAAGCACTCCTCCCACTATTGCAATTAACCCACGGTAGGTGCATTTGGACTGCATACCATAATACCCTGCATACCATAATGAACACTAGCTGTAAGGAATGCCATCTCGGGTCTACTAAGGCCTTAAAAACACTCTACATCATTGACAGCCTGTGTCTTGCTGCGTTTTTGTTTTTGCTTGACTGTTTGTTGGAAAAGAAAAGTGAGATGTGAGTGAGATAAAAATCCACAGGCCTTCTTTTTGAGGATTTTACCACCTTGTTTTGACAGCCCTGCCCAAATAAATCAGCTCTTACCCCAAAATGTGTGTGGTCCTTTTCTGACCATTTTTTTAACCAAACCCCAACCTCTAATCTACTAACGTACAGTAGAAGTGAAGGTTAGGTGGGTTTGTTTTTGCATAGCTAGGCACACACCCTCAAGTGTTTAGTTTATAGTCCAGAAAAGCCTTAATTACATATGATTTAGTTTCAATGTGTCAATTTACACATGGTAAAACTTCAGTTCTGAACCAGCGTTTCTAGGCTTCAGCCTACCTAAACTATGCAATACAGCAGACATTGTTTTGTTGAGTCTGAGTTGGGTGAGGTATTACACAGTATCCCTGTATTTCAACTTGAGCCCCACTCTCATATCTGTCATTGGCTGGCTGTTGCTCTCCCCTCTGGACACACAACCGTGTGATCGGTGCAGTGAGAGACGCGGACGGTCCTTAATTACCGACTATTACCATAAACTGCCGATTCCCCCATATCCCTAGGGGCGAGCCAGCCTGAGTTCAATAACCCATCTGCCGCTGAGGAAAAGGGGGAGAACTCAGAACTGGGCTCGCCCTGCCTGCCCTGGTGTGTTTAAATATGCTTCCCTTCGTTAACTGCACACTGGAATACGAGCCCGAGAGAGAGCTGGGCGGAGAGAAAAGGGGTCGCGTCTCACCTTTCAGCAAAGATAGAGAGGGGGAGATATTTGAAAAGTTCAGTCTGCCCTCGGCGCGCTTGCTTGCAAGGCACGACTAGCCCTCTCATTATTGGCCGCCTGTCAGCACCGTAACAGACGGCAGATGCGAGCATTCAAACAAGATCCGTTTCTGAGCTGAGGAGACCATGCAGGCACGGGCAGTTTGAGTAGGTTTTGTAAGAGGGAGGAGGACGGAAGGAAGCAAAGAGGGGAAAAGAGCCGGAGAAAAGCTTGTAAGGAGACTCGTGACGGAGACGTTGCCAGTTGGTCGTAAAGCGCACGGTGGTGAAAGACTGTTCAGAGCTGGTATCGCGGGGCACATCTATCCTCAAAGAAACAGACAAGGGTTCCGTCGTTGGCCGCTGACCCGTGGAGAGAGGGATTTTTATTGATATTCGACAGCTGCCGGCCACTCGCCTGCTTCTGTTTGCTAGGATTTAGATGCGTTGGGAAGCCACCATGCGGCGCGATCCCATTTTGTTCGCTTCCAGGGGTGAGTGTATTCCAACGTCAGCATGCGCTTTTGGTTCAGGGCTTCAACAGCTGGCCACTGTAAATATTGATATGTGTCTGACACATCTATTTACTATCTCCCCTTGAGAGCTGCTGGTTTTAAAACGAAACGAGTTCAATAGCCAACACACTTACTGGAAGGGAAAATATAATGACATATAATTCCCTGATGATGCATTAGGCCTATTATTGTATAGTACTGTAACGTTATATCCTAATAATAAACAATGCATTGTTGCTAATCATTATCACCCCGCCTTGTAAATTGTCATTGCAGCATTGCTATAATGACAACTCATTAAATGAATTATTCTGTAATAATAGTAACTCTCATAACAGAGAGAGAGAGAGCGAGAGGTTGCTGGAGCCTGGAAAGATTGCTGGCCACCGCTGGCTCCTGACAGTGTCATTAGGGTCGTGGTTTTGTTGTCCATGGAATTTTGCGTCGCGACTAGAGCGTAGCGAGTTGCAACCTGAGACCTCCCCGCCCTCTCCCCTTTCTGACCCCGGGCAACACTGATGAATAGCAGCCCTCTCAGCGTCCAGGCAGTCCCGCACGATAATCACTGGATTGTGCCGTCACTGGGCGCAGCTGGCGCAGGACGAAGTGACAAGTGACCGCCTCTTTCCAGGGGAGCGCACATGGAGCTGCTACAGTATAGTGTGCATGAGTTTTACGCGCTCATTGGATTACTTTTGTTGCTGTACCATCAATTAAAACAGGGCATTATAGTTTATAATATATCATAACAGTCATTGAACGCTTTTTTAAATTTTCCAATGTTACTCTAAATCAGATTTTGGCCTCAGATTAGGTTTATTCTATACAAATTAAGCAATGTTTCTATGATATTACTTACACAAATGATTGTGGTGGTGTCACGCAATTCATCTGTTGTTGCATAGGCCCACATACCTAAGGTCAACCTAGAGGTAATGTAGGATTTTCCCTGAGGTCAACAACATAGTCAGTGGTATGACAACACCAAGTGGCTCCATATCTCTTGTTTCTCTGCAGGAGACCGTATCCCTACAATAACAAAACCTGGCTCCACTGCTACCCTCCTCTATCTTCGGGTTGGCAGCTGCGTGGTATCAGGTAGCTAGGCAATTTATCGCAGCTTAACATTTGGTAGGGTCACCGACAGACAACCATTGTGTAGTAATGCTGTAATCTCATCTACACGCCACATGAGAATGTGGGAAGTGTGTTTTGGCTCAAGGGCTGGGACATGGAGAGGGTGTTTTTAAGTTTTGCCTTGTGATCAGCCTATCCACCATTGGGGGGGGGGGGGTACTAGCAGCAGGCAAACTTGGCAGTTGGAAAGAATTCACTTTCTGTCCCTGTTTCTAAAACTCTTACGTGGTGCCATTTTGGGGGCAATATGAATGGAGTGTTAATGTGTTTATTATCGTAGTTTCCCCTCGGTCGGAAACCCTCAGACGATGTGGCTTTAATTGGCACCGCGTTGGGTGCCTGTGATGTGGCCATGGTGTCAGCAGTTTGGCCCCCTTCGCTCGTTGGCCCATTTGGTTCTGTTTTAGCGAAACGGGGTCCCCCTCTCTTTTAGAACCCCACTCAGCACCCCAACGATGATGGATTTTTAAAGGCTTTCTTGTGTCAAAAAATAAACAGGACCCCCCCCTTTCAATGGCAGGAAAACCCGATTCAAAGAGGAGAAGAGAGGAAGAAAAATGAGTTCATAATCCCCCCTCATCAAAGTCAATCTGTCAGTGAACTGGCATGCAGGCACAGAGTTTAATTCCAACCCAAATTGGAGATCCTTGGCCGCCTCTCCATTCCTGTCAATAGCCTTATGCACATTGGAAAACCATCGTGATGAAGAGCCATATGTAGACTTATATAAGACTTGTGTCATACAGTGTAACTGTCATGCATTGCGACTGTCATATGGTGTGGCTACCATATAGTTTTGACTGTGCCTTTATCCAACACAAATCCAAAGCCTTTTGACATGATATAATTGCATGTGGACAGACTACGAAAACATAAATCGTAAACCAAGATTAGGCTTGATGTAACGTTGGTTTTGCAGGGCCATCTGATTTACTTTCCGAATGCATGCACTATTAGCAATCATAAATAACCACTCCTGTTTTCCTTGGTAATAATCCTCAGGGCAATAACTGATGTTGTTGATCATTTCAGATTAGCCCTCAGCCTGCTTTAAAAGGCTTAGCAGCTATAAGAGGATGAGCTGGTTAGCCAGTTTGATTATCTGTCTGGGGTGAAGATATACATTTGATCCAGATAGAACAAACACCACTGCGAGAGGGTTTTGTTGGGGTCTGGCATTGCCAAATGGGGGGGCAAGAGTAGCTCTTGAGATAAACGCCATCAACAACATGACTGAAAATTTAACTGATGGTGGAAAGGGGGTTGTGGTCTGTGCTGGGTGGAGTCTAATGGGAATAGAAGCTTTTAAATACTGTCTGGTTAGGAGCTGTCAATCAAAGTGGAGCGGTTTCCCTTTGAGCGTCACAGCAGATAACTCGGCATTAGGCCAATACATGGATGGCTCTAGCTTTACCACAAACGTGAGGTATGGCATGGGAGCCCAAATGCTCATCTCATCAACCTCCTTTGGACTCTGATAGACTACATCAGCCACGCTATCCTCTTGACTTTCTTTCTTTCTTGGTTGAATGCAAATGGCTGGTGACATAACTAAAGTCCAGGTTGGGATGGGATGCGGAGGGCACCACCAAGTCTCCTCAGGCCTTCCATTCCTCCAAGAAAGATGAGTCCAACCTGAAATCCAGCGCCTCTAACCACCATCCTCTCCTATTTTCTTTTTCTTCCCTCCATCCCCTCTCAGTGGTGTGCTTTCACGTCGAGTGCTCTGTAATTATCCCCTTACACAGATACTGGAGGAGCTTCACTCTCTCTTTCTCTCACGCTCTCTTGCACTCTCTCGCTCTCTCTCCATTCCTTCCTACTCTCTCTCTCTCTCTCTCTCTCTCCATTCCTTCCTACTCTCTCTCTCTCCATTCCTTCCTACCCTCTCTCTCCCTCTCCACTGCCTCTCTATATGAACTACAGACTCTGGTTCCCTTCTCTCAGATGATGGGTAGGTTTTGAGGTCCAGATCAGTCCGACTCAGATGTTTGTGGTTTGGCACATCTGCTTGTAAACCACCTGTGTAACTGATAGAGATGATATAGTCCACTGTGATGTTCCCTTGGCATTCCCCGTGGAACACAGAGCCCTGGTAATTACAGACCAGGATAGCGAATGCTGGTCTCTCATCATAAGCTAATGCAGCCACTGACCTCATCTTACAGTACATGGGTTGGGTTCTCAGGGGAAAGGACCCAGAAGCATGAGTGTTTTATTGCAGGTTTATTAAAGGTTCATTGCGTTTCTATGACCGTGATTTGATATGATGTTCACCCTTTTGATTGGGGTGATCGTGGCCTGCAGGCCGACTCTAGTCTACACGGAGTTTAGAGGATTATTAAGGTAGAAATATGATGTATAGAACTGGCAAGATTCCCTACTCTAAGTGACAGAGAATGATGTATGTTCTACACATCACATTTCCATCTGACTTGCTGTGTAATCTACGAAAAGAGTCCCAGGTTAGCTTTTCTGGGTCAAACAGGGGCTCCAGGGAGAGAGTTCCAGGGGAGGTAGCGTGTTTCCCCCGCACTGGGCTTCCTCTCTCTGAGTGTGGGCGTAGGCCGACTGGAGGAAATGTGCCGACTCAGACCCTGGAGTAAGGCACTCAGTTCACCCCAACGGAGAGAGGGAGGGAAGGGGGGAAAGTAACAATCCAGAGACGAGGGCAGAAGGAGGGGGGGGCACAGTAGGAGGGTCAGCTGGAAGAACCAGCTGTAGTGTGTGTGTGCATGTTGATATAAGGAGCTGTGTGCAACCAGCGTTGAGCGATGCCCTGTTGTGTGGCGGCGACTGAAGCGAGGAGGGTGACCATGGCGATGCCAGACCATAAACCACCCCAATTAACGTCACAAACGTCCAACTGCAACATTCTGCCCACAACGCAACAGATTATGTGGTTGTTCCCTATATCCTACAATGACACTCAATATATTGCATTTGCTGATTACCATTGACATTCTATGGAATAGTAAACTCAAGCATACCTGCGCTGCACACAAACTGTGTCCGGCGTCCATGTCCGCAGTGCATCCACTAACCAGCCTGTCATTGGTCCAGGTCTGCAGTATCTTATGCCCATTGGCTCAGTCAACACGCAGAGTCTGGGCTACTGCTTGATCCAAAGAACGCCAGAGCTCCCTCAGAAGCCTGGCTCGAGTTTTTCAAACAGACATGATGTCAGATTACATCGGCTTTATGGTATGTGGACATCATATGATGGCTCAATACAGCCTGGTTATAGGATGGATGATGACGACATGCTCTCTAATTTGTGTAAATACACCAACTGGTTTTCCTGTATTGTAAGGGTGAGTTTGGGTTGTGTTTGTAGGTTGCCCATCACTTAGGCTACACAATGGTGGAAAATAAACAATGTGGGTACAAAAACATTAAGAACACCTTCCTAGTATTGAGTTGTGGCACCTGTTTTGCCCACAGCACAGCCTCAATTCATCAGAGCATGGACTCTACAAGGTTTCGAAAATTGTTCCACGGGGATGCTGTCACATGTTGACACCAATGATCCTCACAGTAGTGTCAAGTTGACTGGAGGTCCTTTGGGTGGTGGACCATTCTTGATTCACGTGGGGAACTGTTGAGTGAAAACCCCAGCAGCGTTGCAATTCTTTACGCAAACTAGTGCTCCTGGCATCTACTACCATATCTGGTTCAAAGGCACTTGCATATTTTCTTGCCCATTCACCATCTGAATGGGACACATACACCATGTCTCAGTTGTCTAAAGGATTAAAAATACTTATTTAACCTGTCTCCTCCCCTTCATCTACACTGATTTGGAGTGGATTTAACAAGTGACATCAATGAGGGATCATAGCTTTTACCTGGATTCACCAGGTCAGTCTGTCATAGAAAGAGAAGGTGTTCTTCATGTTTTATACTCTCAGCGTAGTTATGTATTGCTCTATTTAGTTCCTGTATGACATTTTGAGTGTGTCTTAATAGAATAGTAACACATTTTGTTATGGAAAATGCAGGCTATTTAAGGTGAGAGGGAAAACCATCTGGTTTATGTTCTTGTCCTGAGTTTGTAGTTGTGTGTATTTGACAGTGTCTGTCTGTCTCTCATTTACAAATGGTGTCTGTAGCACACCCACCCCTTCTGCTGTGTTTAGTCTGGGGACGTGACAGCCTTTCAACTCAGGACCAGCGCCACACACACACACACTGCCGAGGGCCTCTATCATCAGAGTGACAGGAGAAGGCAGAGTAGTGTTTAAGGACCTGTCAGACATCGACACACACACACACACAAAGCAACAACAAAAAAGAATGGTACAGTTGAAGTTGGAAGTTTACATACACCTTAGCCAAATACATTTTAAACTCAGTTTTTCACAATTCCTGACATTTAATCCTACTAAAAATCCCCTGTTTTAGGTCAGTTAGGATCACCACTTTATTTGAAGAATTTGAAATGTCAGAATAATAGTAAAGAGTGATTTATTTCAGCTTTTATTTCTTTCATCACATACCCAGTGGGTCAGAAGTTTACATGCACTCAATTAGTATTTGGTAGCATTGCCTTTAAATTGTTTAACTTGGGTCAAACGTTTCAGGCATCCTTCCACAAGCTTCCCACAATAAGTTGGGTGAATTTTGGCCCATTCCTCCTGACAGAGCTGGTGTAACTGAGTCAGGTTTGTAGGCCTCCTTGCTCACACACGCCTTTTCAGTTCTGCCCACACATTTTCTGTACAATTGAGGTCAGGGCTTTGTGATGGCCACTCCAATACCTTGACTTTGTTGTCCTGAAGCCATTTTTCCACAACATTGGAAGTACGCTTGGGGTCATTGTCCATTTGGAAGATCCATTTGCGACCAAGCTTTAACTGATGTCTTGAGATGTTGCTTCAATATATCCACATAATTCTTCTTCTTCAGGATGCCATCTATTTTGTGAAGTGCACCAGTCTCCCTTGCAGTAAAGCACCCCCACAACATGATGCTGCCACCCCCGTGCTTCACGGTTGGAATGGTGTTCTTCGGCTTACAAGCCTCCCTCTTTTTCCTCCAAACATAACGATGGTCATTATGGCCAAACAGTTCTACTTTTGTTTCATCAGACCAGATGCCATTTCTCCAAAAAGTAATCTCTAGGAGACAGAACGTGTCTCCTTCCTGAGCGGTATGATGGCTGTGTTGTCCCATGGTGTTTATACTTGCGTACTATTGTTTGTACAGATGAACGTGGTACCTTCAGGCGTTTGGAAATTGCTCCCAAGGATGAACCAGACTTGTGGAGGTCTACAATTTTTTTTCTGAGGTCTTGGCTGATTTCTTCTGATTTTCCCATGATGTCAAGCAAAGAGGCACTGAGTTTGAAGGTCGACCTTGAAATACATCCACAGGTACGCCTCCAATTGACTCAAATGATGTCAATTAGCCTATCAGAAGCTTTTAAAGTCATTTTCTGGAATTTTCCAAGCTGTTTAAATGCACAGTTAACTTAGTGTATGTAAACTTCTGAACCACTGGAATGGTGATACAGTGAATTATAAGTGGAATAATCTGTCTGTAAACAATTATTGTAAAAATGACTTGCGTCATGCACGAAGTAGATGTCCTAACCGACTTGCCAAAACTATAGTTTGTTAACAAGAAGTTTGTGGAGTGGTTGAAAAACAATTTTTTTATGACGCCAACAAAGTGTATGTAAACTTCCGACTTCAACTGTACTTGTTTAGTCCTTGGCTATGCCCCACATCTCTCTAGAATTTAATTTAAAAAAGCTATTTTCACATCAGCTGTTGTCACCAAGTCCTTATACATGTAAACACAAGAAGGGACAAAACATGGATGAAACCAAATTCCATGTAATCTTTCTAAACAATAAAATGGAACAGAATGGCATACAATAGGGATTGAAACCCAGCCTAAAGTCCTTGTTCTCTCTCTAAAGCTATTTTAGTTAAGGACTAACATTAAAAACAAACTAATATGCAGACCCGTATGACCCACCAACATTAGATAACTATACAGAAATCCCTCAAATGACTGAGAAAAGTAAATCAAGTCAATGATGAGAGAGTAGTCTGATTTAAATGATAATTGAACCTAGAGGTTTGCCATGAACCAAGAGATTTTGAGTTCAAATCTCAAGTGAGGTCATGTTGAATAATAATGACTGCATAAATGGACATGCACACTGTAATCATGTATGTCAACGTGTGTGTCACGCCCTGGTCGTAATATATTGTGTTTGTCTTCATTTATTTGGTCAGGCCAGGGTGTGACATGGGTTTATTGTGGTGTGTTTTGTCTTGGGGTTTTGTGGGGTGTTGGGTGTGTGGCTTGGTGGGGTTATCTAGCAAAGTGTGTATCGTTGTCTCTGATTGGGAACCATATTTAGGCAGCCTTATTCTTTGAGTGTTTTGTGGGTGATTGTTCCTGTCTTTGTGTTTGCACCAGATAGGGCTGTTTCGGTTTTCACATTTCATTATTTTGTAGTATCTTCATGTATAGTTTTTTCCTTCATTAAAATATCATGAATCATCATCACGCTGCATTTTGGTCTGACTCTCCTTCACCACAAGAAAGCTGTTACAGTGTGTCAAATATTTAAGTTGAAAACGTATGTTCAAAGCAAGGTTTTTGTGTGTGTGTGTGTACTTTAAGGTACTGCTTAAGTCATTTTTTTTGGCGTATCTGTACTTTACATGACTATGTTTTACAACTTTTACTGTTACTCCACTACATTTCTAATTCAATTAATGCACTTTTTTTACTCCATAAATGTTCTCTGACACCCAAAAGTACTCGTTCCATTTCGAAAGCTTAACAGGACAGGAAAATTGTCAAATTCACACACTTATCAAGATATCATCCCTACTGAGTCTTGATCTGACGGACTCACTAAACACAAATGCTTTGTTTGTGAATTAAATAAAGAGTGTTGGAGTGTGCCCCAGGCTATGCGTAAATAAATCAAATACAATCGTGTCCTCCGGTTTGCTTGTTAAATTATATATAATTTTACTTTCGATACATAAGTATATTTAAAACCAAATACTGTTAGACTGTTACTCAAGTATTATTTTACAGGGTGATGTTTACTTGAGTCATTTTCTATTACGTTATCTTTACTTTTAATCAAGTATGACAATTGGGTACTTTTTCACCAACGGTAACCAGTTGCACAGCACTTTTTTTGCACAGCACTGTTTTTACCCAAATATAATGTATAGTTGAATGAACATATGAGAAGCGTTTGTCAAGTTAGAGGTAAGTTTGGGCCAAATATATATATACTTTTTTGTTAAGGTAGCATGCCTGTGGAACCAGTTACGTCATAATAATTTGAAGCAACTTGATTGTTGTTGTTGTTGCAGTGTACCAGCAAGAAGGTGCTAAATACGGGTCTGTTTGAAAAAGGGTCATATAAACATTGCTTTAGATTATATTTTTTTTTTACAGGTAATATACCACACTTTCTGTCTGAAATGGGTATCTGTCTCTCTCTCCCCCCTCCACTCTCAACGGATAATAAGATTACAACAGAAATGTGTGAAGGCTGCTGTTTGTACAGCTATAGAGAAAGAATCCTAGTCTTCTCCATAGCTGTGAGAGTAAAATATGGATGTGTGTTCTAACCTCGTAAATGTCTCTGGCAGACAACGGTATGCACCGATCTCAATGCCAGACGCACCGATCAAAGGTTTAGGCCACCATCCCCCAAACTGTACATCACTATCATTAACAGAGCTGTCAAGGGGGTCCTTCGGGCTTTTATAGGGCCTACTAGATGTTATATCATCGTAGGTGTCTGGCAAAAACAATACGTCAATTGAGACTATGTTCAAATCACTCCACTGCTGTGTGCTGAACATTCCAAACTGTTTCGCGAGCTGTCAGTCAGATTTCGCATGTGGAGGGGATGCGGATAAGTGCATTACCATTTGCTATGACATAATGCATTACTCAATAGGTGTATCAAAATATACCACCCTAGAAATTGTATTGCTCCTCAAAGAGTTCAACTGAACTGATTTTTTAATTTATTTTTTAAATGGAATCATTCAAAACACACAAGTATGGTCTGTGAGGAATTATGCCTTTGCAGGGGTTAAATGATAGTTTCATCGTGAGTGTGTGTTTTTCCGTCATAGCGGGAGGCCTGGGGAATTCTCTATGGAACAAAACCACATATAGGACCTCTGATTATATCCGTAGCTAACCAACCATAACTTCTAGGGGGCCCGTCAATGAACGTCCGCTATTTAGAGTTCATATGTCGTCATCAGCAATAAGACTGTTTACATGTTTATTACACGCTCTGCTGGAACTGACAGGGCTGAACCATGAAAGATGGGAGGTGTGTTCTCTTTATCTACAGAGGAGTTCTGTACTGCTGTGCTGAGCCTAACAGCTGAGCCTAATAACTCGACGTGAAGCGATCCATACCCTTCTCTCCCTCCCAGTGAGAGACAGGCACCTAAACATCCAGCTATGCCTTTTTATATGGGCTGTGCCTATTGTTTGTCTGCGAAGAGGGTTAGCGAATGTATGTGTTCCCAGAGCTGCTAATGAACTTTGATGGCAGGGAAGATTCCTCCGGTCTAATCCCAGTGCCAGCCTCGGTTGGGCAACTCTTAATCATGGTGTCTACATTCTGCTTTGGATACGCCAGGTAGCTTGCGTTTGTTTCCCAAGAGTCTTTGAATGCTGTTGAAACGGTAGAGCCTACAGAGAGTGTTGACATCGACTTGGTCATAACCACGTTATTACGCTACGCCTTTGCTGGCCATGAGTACGATGCGTTAATAGCCTGTGTGTTTGTGAGCGTGTGTGCTGTCTTAACATTCTGTCGTTTTGTCTCCTGTGTCTTTCTGCAGCCATGGAGGAGTTGGTGTGTGAGCTGCGTCTGTTCCTGGACCTGCTGGACAGGGAGTATCTGAGTTCTGGGGTCAGGGAGAAGAAGATGCTCATCTCCAACATCCTCCTCAGGGTCCTCAACGCTAATGGTCAGAATCTAAACACAACCTTTACACAACCTCACGGTCAGACCTACAACCATCACATAACCTTTACGCACGACCTCAGTCTGCTCATTTCCAACATTCTGCATAGGGTACCGAACGCTAAAGGCCAGAACCACAACCTTCACACACCCTTTGTCCACTTCAACCACATAATCATTACACAACCTCAGTTCAGTTAAGGTCAGACTCCCAACCACCGCCCATCAACTATTACACAACTTTAGTCCATTCAGTTCACCTCAATCCATATTATATGTAAATCTGATCCATCTTATTGTTTTAGAAACATAACATGGATGAAACCAAATTCCAATTATTGTCCCTTGTGTTTACTTTGCAGTCTTCCACTGTCTCTAAAATCTATTTTTATCGCTCTCTTCTTCTCAGAGCCCTCGTTCAAGTCAGAGATCCACAGCAGCCTCCCGGCCCCCCCTCAGATGCCCCTCCCAGAGATCCCACAACCCTGGCTGGTAAGACAACCTCACATCACCTCTGACCCCTAACCTCTGACATCACCATCTTTACATCACTTTACCCTTCACTAACTGGGCATGGTAGTCTACTGACTGGGCATGGTAGTCTACTGACTGGACATGGTAGTTATTTGTACTGGATCAGATCGTAACACAGCCTATAAACTTGATTGATCGCTTGATGATGTTTATTGTCATTCAAGAGGAAATTCCTTCCACATTCTTCAACCACAAGTAACCTGACACATTTGAGACAAGCCAGATCGCATGCAGTACTCTGTCCCGTGAATGTCACATCCAATCATATTGGAGGATGTTGTAAACATGTGAAGTGTTTCAGGGTGTTTTAACAGTCTCTTCTAAATCAGTAGGAAGGGTAGTTCTGAGATCGATATGTTTCTGCTTTCTCACCACCTCCCAACCCTTGACACTCATCAATAACACATAAGCACGGTTTAATATATGTGAATGTGTGTGTGTGTGTGCTGTGGCAACAGAATGCACGTGTGTGTGTGTGTGTGTGTGTGTGTGTGTGTGTGTGTTGTGGCAACAGAATTTGCACGTGTGTGTGTGCTGTGGCAAAAGAATGTGCGTGTGTGTGCTGTGGCAACAGAATGTGTGTGTGTGTGTGCTGTGGCAACAGAATGTGTGTGTGTGTGTCATTTGTCTCTGAGCGGATGCGTCTGATCATATCCGGATGTGCCATGCTATCCCATCAACCCCCTTCACCATGACGATGACCCACACCCTGTTCTACAAAGCTGTGGTGAGGAGTGTGTGAGACAACGCACACATATCCGCACAGCTTTATTTTCTTGACATTTCAGGACTTTTTGGGGAGTACAAATGTTTGACCATTAAAACAAATCCTATTTTCCCTGACCCTAAACCTTAACCTAACCCTTAACCTAACCCTTAACCTACCCCTATCCCTCAAAATCTTAACCCAACACTAGAACTCAAAATAGCATTTGAATAAATTCAGGACATTCAGTGAATTGTTAGGACATTGGGGTCCTGATGATAAGGTAGGAAAACGAGTGTACACACACACACACACACACACACACACACACACACACACACACACCCTTACAGTAGAGTTTGTAATTAGAACCATCCTAACTCTGTCCTCCTCTCCTGACCCTAGTGTGTGTCTGGACTCTGGAACTCCTGGCTGCACTTCCCGGAATACTTTGAGAGAGGAGGGGGTGAGGGAGGGGTTACGGGGTCGTACAGTCAATTTCTCTCTCTTCCTCTCCCTTTGAAATTACCATTCATTATATTGCAATGCTGCCCTCTGGAAAACTGTCCAAGTAGCTGTGGTGTTTTTTTTCCCAACCGTCTTTGGTTTCAGTTCACAAACATTTAATCTCGCTCCAATGTTCTCTTCTCTCTCTCTCTCTCTCTCTCTCTCTCTCTCTCTCTCTCTCTCTCTCTCTCTCTCTCTCTCTCTCTCTCTCTCTCTCGGTAACTCTCTCTCTCTCGGTAACTCTCTCTCTCTCGGTAACTCTCTCTCTCTCGGTAACTCTCTCTCTCTCGGTAACTCTCTCTCTCTCGGTAACTCTCTCTCTCTCTCTCTCTCTCTCAGTAACTCTCTCTCTCTCGGTAACTCTCTCTCTCTCGGTAACTCTCTCTCTCTCGGTAACTCTCTCGGTAACTCTCTCTCTCTCGGTAACTCTCTCGGTAACTCTCTCGGTAACTCTCTCGGTAACTCTCTCTCTCTCGGTAACTCTGTCTTCTCCATCCCTGTAGGCAATACTGTATGTTAGCGAAAGAGGGAGGAATAATAAATGTAATAAGAATTGAGACTCAACTCCCATTATTGTACCCCTCCCCCTCAGAACAGCCTCAATTTGTCGCGGCACGTACTTGACACGGTGTTCGAAAGCGTTCCACAAGGATACTGGCCCATGTTGATTCCAATGCTTCCCACAGTTGTGTCAAGTTGGCTGGATGTTCTTTGGGTGGTGGACCATTCTTGATACACACGGGAAACTGTTGAGCGTGAAGAATCCAGCAGCTTTGCAGTTCTCGACACACTCAAAACCGGTGCGCCTGGCACCTACTACCTAACTCCGTTCAAGGGCATTTACATATTTTGTCTTGTCCATTCACCCTCTGAATGACACACATAAACAATCCATGTCTCCATTGTCTCAAAGCTTAAAAATCCTTCTTTATCCTGTCTCCTCCCCTTCATCTAAACTGATTTGAAGTGGATTTAACAGGTGACATGAATGAGGGATCATATAGTAGCTTTCACCTGGATTCACCTGGTCAGTCCAGTATGTCATGGGAAGAGCAAGTGTTCCTAATGTTTTGTACACTCAGTGCATAGCATTGTGTCGGGTCAGCAGTCCTGGAATTTCTAGAATAAGCATAATAACATCCTTTAGCAAGGTCCTCTAACATGCTAACACAGACCCTCTCAGTCACTACAGAAGAGTTATGATGGTCACATGGGTGGCATTTAGTTAGATTCTCTTAGCGATTAGCAGAGAAAGAGACTGTTGATAGAGGCAAGGACCGCCGTCGCTAAAGAATTGTTATTTGTGCCAGGGCAGTTGACTTGTTATTGACCCTTTCCCCACAGCGTGCGCACACACACAGGCTCTAATATCATTAGGGGTCAGGAGACCCTTACAGGATATCTGTTAGTCAGATAGACAAAGATTGGGGCATTTTATTCCAACCAGCCAAATCAACCTCACTTTGAACCACCCAGCAGGCTTCCCCTCCTGTGTGTGTGTGTGAGAGAGAGTACTGTGTGTGTATGCTCAAGAGAGCGACAGCATATTGGAGGTGTTCATGTGACGATTTCTTCACCACTGCAAACATTTTTGAAACCTGAGGCCTTGAATGAGCTCAACCCCATTAAGAGTTCCCTTCTCTTGCTCATTCCCACACAGTAGCTCCAGTCTTCTGTGATTCCAGTCTTAACACTGTCCTCAGTCAGGGCCAGACAGGAATGCAGGGATCAATGAAATGGTTGTTCGTCAACACAGTGTCACGACCCTATCCCACTCCTGTTAACACGCAGACTGTAGAATAGAGGGTGCTTCGTGCTTGTCTTTACCTCGAGAGTAGATAGATTAGTAAACAAGGGTACGGCCCTGTAGCCTGGTTAAACCTGTGAAGCCAAACCATCACTTGGTGAGTACAGGTCCCAGTCTGGTTTAACCAGGCTAAGGGCTCTTAACTCCAGGACAGGAGTTTTCCTGACCATGTAACGGCGTTCTTCGTTTGTAGAAAGAGAGTCGGACCGAAATGCAGCGTGGTGGTTACTCATGTCTTTAATGAAGAAAAACGGAACGATACATGAAATAACTAATAAATACAAAAACAACAAACGTAACGTGAAACCTATTACAGCCTATCTGGTGAAACGACACAGAGACAGGAACAATCACCCACGAAATACACAGTGAAACCCAGGCTACCTAAATACGGTTCCCCATCAGAGACAACAAGAATCACCTGACTCTGATTGAGAACCGCCTCAGGCAGCCAAGCCTATACTAGACACACCCCTAATCAACCACAATCCCAATGCCTACAAAAAACCCAATACGACAATACAATAAACCCATGTCACACCCTGGCCTGAACAAATAATTAAAGAAAACACAAAATACTAAGACCAAGGCGTGACAGACCAGGTCACATGTTCAGGGTGTCAGGTAAAACTCAGAGCCCTACTTCCAGGAAATGAAAGTCTTGAGGAAAAAATTGTCAAAGGTTAATGTCGGTTGTAGACAGAGTGAGTTTCTTGAGGCTGCAGGGGTGAGGATGGAAACTGTTCCATGTGTAGAGAGGGATCTGGATACTTAGATCTCTTAGTTTTTTTTATTGGAAACATAAAATGAACTCAGCAAAAAAAGAAGCATCCTCTCATTGTCAACTGCATTTATTTTCAGCAAACTTAACATGTGTAAATATTTGTATGAAGATAACAAGATTCAACAACTGAGACATAAACTGAACAAGTTCCACAGACATGTGACTAACATAAATAGAATGTGTCCCTAAACAAAGGGGGGTTCAAAATCAAAAATAAGTCAGTATCTGGTGTGGCCACCAGCTGCATTAAGTACTGCAGTGCATCTCCTCCTCGTGGACTGCACCAGATTTGCCAGTTCTTGCTGTGATATGTTACTCCACTCTTCCACCAAGGCACCTGCAAGTTCCCGGGCATTTTATGGGGGAATGGCCCTAGCCCTCACCCTCCGATCAAACAGGTCCCAGACGTGCTCAATGGTATTGAGATCCGGGCTCTTCACTGGCCATGGCAGAACACTGACACTCCTGTCTTGCAAGAAGTCACGCACAGAACGAGCAGTATGGCTGGTGGCATTATCATGCTGGAGGGTGATATCAGGAGGAGCCTGCAGGAAGGTTACCACATGAGGGAGGAGGATGTCTTCCCTGTAACGCATAGCGTTGAGATTGCCTGCAATGGCTGCAAGCTCAGTCCGATGATGCTGTTACACACCGCCCCAGACCATGACGGACCCTCCACCTCCAAATCAATCCCGGTCCAGAGTACAGGCCTCGGTGTAATGCTCAATCCTTCGACGATAAACGCAAATCCGACCATCACCCCTGGTGACACACAACCGCGGCTCGCCAGTGAAGAGCACTTTCTTTCCCAGTCCTGTCTGGTCCAGCGACGGTGGGTTTGTGCCCATAGGCAACATTGTTGCCGGTGATGTCTGGTGAGGACCTGCCTTACAACAGGCCTACAAGCCCTCAGTCCAGCTTCTCTCAGCCTATTGCGGACAGTTTGAGCACTGATGGAGGGATTGTGTGTTCCTGGTGTAACTCAGGCAGTTGTTGTTTTTGTAATTCATTTTTGTAATGACTTGGTGCTGCCTATCTTGGCCAGGACGCTCTTGAAAAATAGCTTTTAAATCTCAATGAGATTGGTTAAATAAAGGTTAAATAAAAAATAAAATGAAAGTCGTTTGCCATCCTGTACCTGTCCCGCAGGTGTGATGTTCGGATGTACCGATCCTGTGCAGGTGTTGTTACATGTGGTCTGCCACTGCGAGGACGATCAGCTGTCCGTCCTGTCTCCCTGTAGCGCTGTCTTAGGCGTCTCACAGTACGGACATTGCAATTTATTGCCCTGGCCACATCTGCAGGCCTAAGGCACGTTCACGCAGATGAGCAGGGACCCTGGGCATCTTTCTTTTGTTTTTCAAAGTCAGTCGAAAGGCCTCTTTAGTGTCCTAAGATTTCATAACTGTGACCTTGATTTCATAACTGTGACCTACCGTCTGTAAGCTGTTAGTGTCTTAACGACCGTTCCACAGGTGCATGCTCATTAATTGTTTATGGTTCATTGAACAAGCAGGGGAAACGGTGTTTCAACCCTTTACAAAGAAGATCTGTGAAGTTACTTGGATTTTTATCGAATTATCTTTGAAACAGGGCCCTTCTTTGACCTTCAGTCACTGGCAGTACTCGGGGTATACACGCACACTCACGCACTCTCACTAAGTGCAGGGGCTTCTTGAGTAATTTTAAAAGTACCTATAACTAGTGTTGTCACGATACCAGATTTTGGAGTTTTATACCCAGTTTAGTATATTAATACTTGATACTGAAATTGTACTCAATACCAAAATGATACTCTGATGATGCTGAAACAATACCAGGGCAAAAATAAGTAACATATTAGCTAAAGACACAGAATAATCACTGGGCTTTACTTTTTTTTTTTAACATTGAACAAAATGTTGATAACTGGTAGAACAAATAGAATATATTCTATATTCAAATTCTTGCAAAAAAATAACACTATATTAAATAACAGAATACCTTACATTTTTCTTATGCCAAACCAATTATGTCTAAATATTTTTTTAAATGTAGCTTGATACATATCAGTGTTAATTTGCTAATCTATGGCCATAATATATATTGTGTCAAATGACATTCATTAGACATATAATTCATTACAGCTAAATAATTGAATGTATTAAATGAATAGTTTAGTTCCAAAACGACACAAAACACACTTTGAAGCTCATTAGATCAGATAGTCTACAGGCCATAGAAAAACATTTTACACATCATAGTACTATTCTCAGAGTGCAATTCACTTCCCAGGGTGCAACACTTCGCCCAGGGCTGCTGGCTGGCTAATGGCTACTGGCCTTTTGAGTTGTCTAATCATATTATAATGCTCACAAATGTCACGCTGAATATATTTTCATGTCATTGTCACTCAAACATAATTCGAATTTTCATAGAATGACAACGCTACAATGCAAATGTCATGTGTAAAAAAAAATAATAATATTTGAAATGTTTTGGAACTAACCCTCCCTTGCACTGCTCTGCTTTGTAACACCTTTTGCTTAGTTGTTTCGTGGGCTGCTCTGTAATACATGTATTCCCATAGTTCGCTTCTGCAGCCAGTGTTGTCAACAAGGGATGATGTTTCCCTTTTGAAGGAGCCATGCTGTCTGCATTTTCTCTCCCTTTGCTTGCTGCTCAAAAATGGCTTGCGCAAGTGCAGCCTGGCCAGCTATACAGCCCCCTTGAGAAGATTCAGTCTAATGACCAGACAGACTCGATCCTCACAATGCCTATGTGACGCGGGACACATTTGACAGAAGTACTTACAAGTAACAAAATGTTTAATGTTCTTGTATTGGAAAAGTATAGAAGTTTTGGTATACACTGCAACACTATCCAACCCTCACCTCATACATCTGTGTATCAGACAGAGGATGAAGGGGGAGTTTCTTTACTCTTGTACGCCCATGTTACACGCACACGCACACGCACACAGCTGGCCGTGATTAGGCAGTCATAATTGCCACCAGGCGTTCAGATTGACACAGACTGACTGAAACCTCGTGGGAACAGTCCATCCTATCTCTCTCTGTCTCTCTCGCTCTCCCTTTTTTTCTCTCAGCTACGCTCCCTGTGGTGTTTCAACAGCAGGGTTTCAGTCTACACCTTGACCCTTACCGATAGCCATCACACAGGGTGTTAGGCGTGTACATGTGCCTCTATTTGATGTCATTACTTTGAGCCAGATGAATGGCCCAGCCTCAGTTGCTCTCAGATACATTGCATGGAGTGTGGGTTTGAGAGTGGTGCTGCTCCATCCCAGTACGATGCAGGAGAGTATGGGGCAAGCCTAGCCAGGCCTGCTGCTGAGACAAATGAATTCCATCTGTGTTGATGTTGGCGAGTCCCCCCCCCCCCACACACCTCACCTCCTCCTCTCCCCAAATCAACCCAGCCACCCCCTACACACATTTTCATAGAGAGTCACTCATACACACACATTTTATCTTTCTTGTTCGCATACACACGCCCGATATACACATATTTGTACGTGGACATACAGAGATACACGACCAAAAGTCTGTGGACAGCTGCTCGTCCAACATCTCATTCCAAAATCATGTTGGAACATTGCTGCAGGGACTTGCTTCCATTCAGCCACAATAGCATTAGTGAGGTCTGGCACTGGTGTTGGGCGATTGGGCCTGGCTCGCAGTCGGCGTTCCAATTCATCCCAAAGATGTTTGATGGGGTTGAGGTCAGGGCTCTGTATAGGCCAGTCAAGTTATTCCACAATAATCCCGACAAACCATTTCTTTATGGACCTCACTTTGTGCCCAGTGGCATTGTCATGCTGAAATAGGAAAGGGCCTTCCCCAAACTGTTGCCACAAAGTTGGAAGCACAGAGTTGTCTAGAATGCCATTATTCCTCCTCCACCAAACTTTACAGTTGGCATTACGCATTCGGGCAGGTAGCGTTCTCCATCCACCAAACTCAGATTCGTCCATCGAACTGCCGGATGGTGAAGCGTGATTCATCACTAGACTTCGCGGCTGAGCTGTTGTTGCTCCTAGATGTTTCCACTTCACAATAACAGCACTTACAATTGACCGGGGCATCTCTAGCAGGGCAGAAATTTGCCGAACTGACTTATTAGAAAAGCGGCATCCAATGACTGTGTTACGTTGAAAGTCACTGAGCTCTTCAGTAAGGCCATTCTACTGCCAATGTTTGTCTATGGAGATTGCATGACTGTGTACTCGATTTTATACACCCGTCAACAATTTAGTGGGTCTGAAACAGCCGAATCCACAAATTTGAAGGGGTGTCCACATAGTTTTGTGTTTACAGTCAGAGCATATACACTATCTTCCTCTTACACACACAACCACACACTCCCTTCTCCAGTCCACTCGGTTATCCACTCCACTCCGCCTGGCTGTGTTTGTCTCTCTGAGGCAGACAAGCTCCATTTGTGTTTAATTTGTCTGTCTGTCTGTGTCTGTCTGTCTGTCTCTCTGTCTCTCTGTCTCTCTATCTCTACTCCTGAGTGAGACAACTCGCTCCTCCTCCTCGTTTCCTCCCCAAGCGCTCGTTAAGATAAATATGTGTCTCGGCCGAGGGCTTTGTGTCCGAGTTAGTGTAGACACACACATGCACACACAAAAACACTCACACAGTGGAATCACTCTCCCACTGTGTTTGTGAGTTCCTTGATTATTTTTCTTCTTCTCTGTGTGCTTTCCTTCATGTCAGTCTACTGTAGAACGTTTCCACACGTGGAACTCTATACATACACACATTCCTATCCCTACCGTGTACTGAGTTGCTCTTCAGTGCTATTTGAAGGGGTCTCTTTTTGCAAGTGTCTGAATTGTTGAAAACCTTGTGGGGGGTTGGAAAGAAAGAACATTACTGATAAGAATTGCTAACAACAACCACTTGAAAGCCAATAGTCTGTCACAATGGCCATTGCTGTGTTGTGGTTGGATAAGCCCGATTCTTCTGTATTTGGTTAATCCAATTCTAACCTAAATGAGAGATACATTTAGTGCTGGCATGTAACAATGTCACCATTCTAAATGAAGCCTTGATGTGCGTACACAGAATGAGCCTGGAGCTGAATCAATCACTTCCCAATTAATCAATTCACCCATTTAGTTAGTTGCTTGTGATTTGGTTTGGGTTGTTCGTTTCAATATACTGTGGTATTGATGGCCAACTTAGGCAAAATTGGCCCTGCCATCACTTGCTTGGGCATTAGTTTCTCAGTGGACTTCCCATACTTGGTGGTTGGTCTAACCGCAGTTAAATGCAGTCACCTCACCATCGTATTGTGTCATGGACAAAGGCAATTAAATATGATTTACTGTTGACACAGAACAACAAATCCACGATGAAACAGCTCCCACATCTCTGTGGAAACGACACAACAAGCGGTAAATCTCCACTTTTAATCACGTTTTTTTATTACGGTAAGGAAATCTCATGACGAGCAGTGACACTTTTAAAAGATCACGTGATGGGACCGTGGTGTGAAGAGTCACCAACCTCCATGGGCCTTTATGCGTATAAACTCTTTTGGAAATAGTTTCCCTGAAAACTGGAGCACAAATGGAAAACCAATTTCGCTCCTTTTCCCCCAAAACGCTTTCAAAGACCGTTTTTATAGGGCCAAGTCTCTCTCTATTCCCATCGATGATGTGATCTAACTGACTATATAAAGAAACTAAGCGAAAACTCACACTGCCTCTAAAACGGAGTAAAACAAAGCATTAAGATCTAGCTGAATACGTATTTGACTCGGTGAATGAGAGCGCTCTCTTAAACTAACTGAATGACGACTGACTGTAGGTAGTTGGCAAGGACCAAGCTTCCTGTGTGACTAAGTAAGTGAGGGTCTGTTCGGTATGTGAGTGTGGATGTGTGTTCGGAGTGAATGAGTATGTGAGTGTGTGTGCCTGTTTCACTATGCCAGCTCTCTCCCAGTACAATAGGCAAAGTCCATTCCAGCCCAAACAGACACTCAGGGGGCTGTCCAACAAAAGCAGGGCCCTTCTCGGCCCCTCTATCCCAGGCTCTACCCCTGACCAATGTTCCCTGTAAGCTGTGTGGGTGCGCAGTAGCCCCGAGACTGCCACACAGAAGAAATATCAGCCCACGGAGAGAAGCACAAGATTAAACGTCTCAACTTTGTAGAGCAGTGGTCACCAACAGGTCGATCGAGATCGATTGGTCAATCTCTAAGGCATTCCCTAGTCGATCGCCAAATATATCTGTAAAAAACACAATGATAAAGCCTTGTTTCTTTTTTTTATTTGTCTTGGGCTGATGGCGGTAGGTACACCTGATTCAACTGTTGCCATTTTGAACCATTTCATGTGTCTGAAGGTACAAACTCTGCCTTCCTGGAAGGCCCGGAGAGCAAATCAAGTGCACTATAGGTCTACCGTTGGCCAATCGGAGGCTCCGATTACCGTGTCTGCAGTAACGTAGCAGGCATAAAAGAAAGCTACATCAGAGTTAATACTGTGAGATCTTAAAACCATGACTAGAGAGAGGCTGTCAACGAATACAGCAAAGAGCTGAGTGAGTTCATGTTTGAGTTCTTACTCGGCACTGTCAACACTTTGTATTCAACACTTTTATAATCCGTAAAATGCGCGTTCTTTCTATTTCCGCTCAGCGCTACAACAAGCGGTGCAGCAGGAATGAATGAGTAGGACAGTGTATCTACAGGCTTGCGTTGTTGTTATTATTAGTGGCTTGGGCCTTTTTTAATATCGAGGAATATTTCACTTTCTCATGTTCATAGGAGTAACGGCATGAATTGGTGCATGAGGCAGAAATCATTTTTGCCGTCAAGTTTTGCCATCAGCTGGAAGACGGTGTCCGTTTTTTGGTTTGTGTCAGTGGAGGAAAGGGAGAGCGGACGGATGTAGAGAGGCGGACCCTCAATCTTCTGCTCTCTCCCGACTCTGAGACTGACCCATCAGATGCAGGCACCATCAGCCCAGTGAAATAAAAAAAAAGTAAATTGCTGTGGGGAGAAGAGCTCATTAATAATGGCCGGATCAGAGCAAATGAAATGGCATCAAACACATGGAAACCGCTCCAGCCATTACCACAAGTCAGTTCTCCCTAATGAAGGTGCCACCAGCCTCCTGTGAAGTGTATGCTCACTTAGCTGTGCCTCACAAGTAATCCAACAACGGCTCTATTACCGGTGTGATCACATAGCCTACCTCAAAGTTTGAAATATTATATATTTTTTAAATCCCAAACAACAGTGCAATGGCAGGGCAATTCAAGGAAAGCCTATATGCAGTGATAATGTATTGGGCCTATAGCTTACTGCACAAACCTAATTGCTACAGTACTGTTTTTAATTGGTTCATGTTCATTTTTTAAGTCATGTTAAAAAAAAATCTGAATGGTAGATCTGGGTATTTTTGACCCAGGAAGTGATGTTGACTCAAAAGGTTGGTGACCACTGTTCTAGAGTTTTCTCTGTTAACACTATCAATGTTTCCCTTTACTGTGGCAATTGTGATCGAATTAAGATTCCGAAACAAAATGAACTATACAAGAGATTTTGTTTTCGGCAGAATGCATCGTAGTAGGATTCTATCGCACTGACATACATGACTCAGCCCGTACTCTACACAAACTGGTGCAGCATAACCAATCAGAGCAGCAGTAGGCCTATATGCAAATAGGCCTTTGCCATATGGATCCTTGCCATTTTACTTTGCACTGGACTGTGTTCACAGCATGAGCAGTTGTGAGTAGATGTGATTGTTTTGAGTTCAAGCAAGAGCTGCATGTGTGCACATTTACTTGTGCACATTTTGTTCATATCCTTTACTAGTTAGTAAGTTATTAGCCCCATAATACATAATTTGTAGTCAGCAATAGGGGAGTGATTGCTTCCTACAAGAGCACAAAACATACATTTCTAGACATCTTTGAAAAGTTTTGTCTTAAAGGGTCAGTGTTGAATTTTGAGACAGTTGAATAAGCTAAGTAGCCAATAGGCAGAGGGTAGCATAATTTGTCTGATTCGCTGTAATAATGTTATGGGAATAATAATGCATTTGAATTTGTAAGGTGGTTTCTTGCATCAAACAACACAACATTTTCAGTTACCTCCATGTCTGAAGGACAAGGGGATAAACAGGTTAATGTCAAGACCTGCACGTGTTTTTTCAAAAGTCTCATGGAATGTAGTCCTACGTTGAACACCACACATTGGCTGCTACTGTAGGCTGAATGATAAAACAGCTATTTCAATGTTAAAATGTTATTGGATGCATTGTCTCCATTGTTTTTGATGGTAGGCCACTCTGGTAGGCTCACATTATTATCAAATAGTCACAGTAGCATACTTGGCCACAGTTAAAATGTCAATTTAAAGCGGGTACAGCCTCAGTGTTCACAGTAAACCCGCTGAACGTTGCACATCGTTTTCACAACGTTTGCCCTCAGCAGACTTTGCTCAGTGCCCCCAACATTTTTTTGGGGTGCATTCCACCGGACCCCTCCCCTCCCTCTGGCCCATATTGACACCTCATTGTGAGGTGGCAGAAAGAGGGGAAGAGGTGTGGAGGTCTGGAAGTTTCCTATCACTCCTCTGCTCCACACTCCATCAATGCTTGTTTCTCTTGTGCTGGGTTTTTCCCTTCTCGGCATTCAGACTGGCACATCCGCCCCGGCTGCCTGCACGAGCACACCTGCCTAGAAACACAGACTTATCCCCCACTCCCATTCCCAGGGAGGGAGGGAGGGAGGGAGAGAATAGAATTTGGAATGGGAACTGGTACAAGGGTTTGCTGAGGTTCCACTAATATGGGCAGGTCGTGTAAAAACAGTTTGGTGTAACACGTAGATTAGCATCAGTGAACATGGCTCAGTGGCCATGCTTGTTCTGAAAGGGAGGAGTGCTGGGTTTTTGGATCCAGCAGAGGGTGCTTTTTCCACACCAACCACTGGTATGGTGTGTGTGTGTGTGCATGAGTGAGAGTAGCTGGATGTGGGCGTCTTCATGAGTGTGCGTGTTCAACAAGCTCTTGGACTGGTATGAGTGCGCTAGTGACTAATCTGTAGAAGTCCGGTTTGAGTTTCTCTTAGACACAATGGACTATTCACCATCCTTCAACCGTCAGGGGCAGTTTCATATGGAGAGTGGGGTAGGCGTGCTAGAGACTGTTTTTGTTCCTACAGTGCATGCGAGTTCACTAAGGCCAGGCAAAAGGCTCAGAGGCCCAGAAGTCAGTTTGATACGCCGTGAAGTGCTGCCTTAGCACGGCTCCATGGTCTGTGTGTGTGTGTGTGTGTGTGTGTGTGTGTGTGTGTGTGTGTGTGTGTGTGTGTGTGTGTGTGTGTGCGTGTGTATATGTGAATGCACACACGCAATGCGTATCAGTAATTCTCCCCCCTCTTGTTTGGTTTAGATGCACTGATGACCCCAACTGCTGCAGGGGCTGGCAGAGATATGACCTCCATATTTAGTAAGCAGAAAAGCTCAGATGAAAGTTGGCTGCACTTGACTGGACCCATATTAGAATAGGAATGGCAGGGTCATGGAGAGTGAGATGGAAGAAAACGTGCGTTGTTCACCATGGGCTAATACAAAGTATGTTGGCCAGCTTTTGACACTACTATAACTAAATTAAAACCAAGAAAAAAGATAATTATAGACACGAGTCTATAATTGTATGTTATATTCTTCAATAATTAATTGGTATATGTAATTTCTAACTCCAAAAATTAAAGTTTTTTTTTTTTAAATATTCACTTCACTTCATGACCAAAAGTATGTGGATACCTGCTCGTCAAACATCTCATTCCAAAATCATGGACATTAATATTGAGTTGGTCCCCCCCTTTGCTGCTCTAACAGCCTTCACTCTTCTGGGAAGGCTTTCCACTAGATGTTGGAACATTGCTGCAGGGACTTGATTTTATTCAGCATTATTGAGGTCGGACACTGATGTTGGGCAATTAGGCCTGGCTCGCAGTCGGTGTTCCAATTCATCCCAAGGTGTACGATGGAGTTGAGGTCAGGGCTCTGTGCAGGGCAGTCAAGTTCTTCCACACCTATCTCGATTGAACCATTTCTGTAATGACCTGGTCAAGGCTGAAACAGGAAAGGGCCTTGACCAAACTGTTGACACAATGTTGGAAGTAAAGAATCGTCTAGAATGTCATTGTATGCTGTAGCATTAAGATTTCCCTTCACTGGAATTAATGGCCTAGTCTCAACCATGAAACAAGGCCCCAGACCATTATTCATCCTCCACCAAACTTTACAGTTGGCACTATGCATTCGGGCAGGTAGCGTTCTGGCATCCGCCAAACCCAGATCCGTCGGTCGGACTGCCAGATGGCGTGAATCGTCAATTCCGGGGAACGCGTTTCAACTACTCCAGAGTCCAATGGCGGCAAGCTTTACACCGCTCTAGCCGACGCTTGGCATTGCGCATGGTGATCTTAGACTTGTGTGTGGCTGCTCGGCCATGGACATCTATTTCATGAAGCTCCCGACGAACACGTGAGCTTCCAGAGACAGTTTGGATCTCGTAGTGACTGTTACAACCAAGGATGGATGATTTTGATGCATTACATGCTTCAGCACTCGGCGGTCCCATTCTGTGAGCTTGTGTGGCCTACCACTTCATGAGCCATTGTTGCTCCTAGACTAACGGCGCTTACAGTTGACCCGGGCAGCTCTAGCAGGGCAAGAATTTTACGGACTGACTTATTTAAAAGGTGGATTCCGATGATGGTGCCACATTGAAAGTCACAGCTCTTCATTGAGGCCATTCTACTATCAATGTTTGTCTTTCGAGATTGCATGGCTGTGTACTCGATTTTATACACCTGTCAGCAACAGGTGTGGCTGAAATAGCCAAAACCATTCATTCGAAGGGGTGTCTACGTAGTTTTTATTATATAGTGTATGGAGAAGCAACCACTAGAGTCCCTCAACCTAAATGGATAGAAACCCCAAAGCATCTTGGGAAGTCTTTCTCTCTCAGACAAACTGCGAGTCAGCCTGCTTCTGTCCCCTCTGTGTTCCCACAACTCCCACGACAGCAAAAACATTGACACAACACTGACTACCCCTCCTACGCAGACAGACAGAGAATGGATTGCGGTATGGAGAGCTAAGCCCAGGCTAGAAAGACAAAAATCTCCCCCACATTGTCTCCAAACCAAGGACAGTCAGGCCTCCCTCACTGCTGCTCCCTAATTACACATGGGCTGCTCCCTGGAATTGGGGAAATTGCTGGGTTTAAGGGCATCACATGCACAGATCTGTTAATCTAAAAGATACATGGGTGGGAATTCACAAAAGGAGTGTATTATGCAGATAGCTTTGGGATGTGGAACAGAATTGGTGGGTTCAAGGCCATATGCATCTATAGGAGAACTTGGTTCAATAGTATTTCAAAACTTTCAGGGTTTGTTTGGAACTGCATGCGTACAGCGTAAGGATCAGCTGAACAAGATGCTAATGATTAGGGCTAATTAGCGTGTAGACATCGATCTGCATCCGACACCTCTGTGGTGTTTACGGATGGTGTTTGTTTACGGTCAATCAGAGGCTGGAATGCACTTGGACCACAATGCATTCTGTTAGTTCGGATCGTGTGATTCGTCAAGCCAGATTATTTCTGGGATGCGAACAGGCTGTTCGAAAAGTAGGTGTGTGTGTGTGCGTGATTGCGCGGATGCTTGTGTGTGTGTGTGTGTGTGTGTGTGTGTGTGTGTGTGTGTGTCCAATGCACTTGACCAGACCCTGAATAACTCTCATAGTAGAGTGATGGGGTCACAACTCCAATCTCCATCTTAAGTAATTTCAATTGCGTTTGAAAACGCAAATCTAAAACTTTCAAGTCTCGTTAGTTATTAATGCTGCTATTGTTGCTAACATGCTCTAAGAAGGAAATGAGCACATTCTGATACTGCTGAGAGGTTATGGCCTTCCAACATCAACAGTCCAAGCAGTCCACCACACGAACACAAACACAACCTCCAGCTTTTGTGTTTTAAGGTAAAATGCCAAGAGGATGTATTTTACCAGAGCTTATTGTTCAAATGTCAAGGCTGAACATTTTTTCTTTCTTGATTTTGAAGTCTTCCACTCGCTCACTCAACTTTCTTTCTTTCTCTCTTCCTCCTTTGGTGCAGTGGGGAAGTTTCTGGGAGGGTCAGGGGGGATGGGGGGAGCATCTGTGGAGTTTAGTGGGCCAGTGACCTTGCCAGAAAATGAGTTCACCACAAAGCACTGTTTCCCAGAGGAAATATGATGAGGTTTTGGGGTTGAGCCATTGCTTGGAGTTAAAGATGGAAAGGGAATATATAGACAAAGGGAGACAGGGAGGTTAGATGGACAGAGAGAGGGGCGATGGGGAGGGTAGATGGACAGAGAGAGGGGGAGTATACGTAGATGGAGGGAGAGGGTACATGGAGAGAGAGGATAGATGGAGACAGGGTAGACTGGGAGAGGGTAGACTGGGAGAGGGTAGACTGGGAGAGGGTAGACGGAGAGCGAGGGTAGACGGAGAGCGAGGGTAGACGGAGAGCGAGGGTAGACGGAGAGCGAGGGAGGGAGGGAGAGGGTAGACGGAGAGCGAGGGAGGGAGGGAGAGGGTAGACGGAGAGCGAGGGAGGGAGGGAGAGGGTAGACGGAGAGCGAGGGAGGGAGAGGGTAGAGGGAGAGGGTAGATGGGGAGAGAGGGAGGGAGAGGGTAGATGGGGAGAGAGGGAGGGAGAGGGTAGATGGGGAGAGAGGGTAGATGAGGGAGAGGGAGGGAGAGGGTAGATGGGGAGAGAGGGAGGGAGGGAGGGTAGATGGGGAGAGAGGGAGGGAGAGGGTAGATGGGGGAGGGAGAGGGTAGATGGAGAGCGGGGAGGCAGAGGGTAGATGGGGAGAGAGGGAGAGGGTAGATGGAGGGTAGATGGAGGGGAGGGAGAGGGTAGATGGGGAGAGAGGGAGAGGGAGGGAGAGGGTAGATGGAGAGGGAGGGAGGGAGAGGGTAGATGGAGAGGGAGGGAGAGGGTAGATGGGGAGAGAGGGAGGGAGAGGGTAGATGGGGGGAGGCAGAGGGTAGATGGAGAGCCAGGGAGGCAGAGGGTAGATGGAGAGCGAGGGAGGCAGAGGGTAGATGGAAAGCGAGGGAGGCAGAGGGTAGATACTAGATAGGGGGTACATACTTCCACTTAGGAGATAACACTAGGAGGAGGCGGAGGGGCTCCAGAGTGGCGCAGCGGTCTAAGGCAATGCATCTCAGTGCTAGAGGTGTCTCTACAGACACCCTGGTTTCGAATCCAGGCTATATCATAAACGGACGTGATTGGGATTCCCATAGGGCGGTGCACAATTGGCCAAGCGTCGTCTGGGTTTGGCCGGTGTAGGCCGTCGATGTAAATAAGAATTTGTTCTTAACCTTTTATTTAACTCGGCAAGTCAGGTAGGTTTTTAAAAAAAACATACATGGAGAGAAAGGGAGTGTAGATGGATAGATAAATGGTGTAAATACTGTAGAAGGAAGAGGGGAGGGTGTAAAGACATAGGCAGAAAGACTGAGGAAGCATTTTGGTGCTGAAACGCACACTGTGATGAATTTGTGTTTATCATTAGTGGTTAGTGTTTGTCTCTGGGGTTTGCCTGGGCCTAGACAGAGTGGCTGAGTGTTATTAGAGACGGGCTGCAGATTGGTAATAATCCTATTTGACACTTTTACCCTAGTTTCTAGCTACAACTATGGCAACTAGCATGCCAGTGTCTATGGCATAAATACTGCTGGTTCTTCTACAATTTCCCTTCGGGTTAATGAGTGTAGTGTAGAGTCATCGTATTGACATTGCATTTAGAATCCCCTATCTATATGTATAAATATGGTCACCAGCAGACCTGTTGGATGGATTGCCCCACATCCTAACACTACTGTGTGTCATATGATTTCCTTCTCTCTCTCTATAGGGCTAGCTCACGTGTCCAGTATAAATGCTTTGCTGATTACACGGTAACAAATACATTTTGACATAGCTCTGCACTATACGTGACTAGCCACGTATATCCATGTTGCCATGACGATGGGGACATTGATGTGACGTCGGTTGGCGCCTTTTTGGGAGCGGCCGCGATCAACGGCCCATAGTGCTAGCGTTTCATAACGCTGGTGGATTTTCCCCCTTAAAACCCTCCACCGGTGGAGAAAACGGCAGCTGCTGAAATTAGAGCGGACCGTTCCATGAGAAAAACAAGGGGTGGGGGGGGTTTGCTGGGACTTTATTGGAGTCACCAGCCATAATTGCTTATCTCTCTCTCTCTCTCTCTCTCTCTCTCTCTCTCTCTCTCTCTCTCTCTCTCGTTCTCTCTATACTCTCTCTCGTTCTCTCTATACTCTCTCTGTTCTCTCTCTATACTCTCTCTGTTCTCTCTCTATACTCTCTCTGTTCTCTCTCTGTTCTCTCTCTGTTCTCTCTCTGTTCTCTCTCTCTATACTCTCTCTATACTCTCTCTGTACTCTCTCTGTACTCTGGGAATGCTCAAATCCCCGCATTAAATGTCAACGAAGACATTTATTTCTCTCTGTACTCTCTCTCTCTGTACTCCATCCTCTCTCTCTCTCTCTCTCTCTCTCTCTCTCTCTCTCTCTCTCTCTCTCTACTCTCTCTCTCTCTCTCTCTCTCTGTACTCTCTCACTCTGGGTGAAGACCAACTCTGGGAATGCTCAAATCCCCGCATTAAATGTCAACGAAGACATTTATTTCCATGCACTTGGAGAGATTAGATTTTTATTGCCGCAATTATGTTATTTTAAGAGCCGAAGGCAAAGCGCGTGAGTTAGTTTCTCCTCGCGCCCTAGCTAGCTAAGTGGGGAAGACAACAAAGAAGTGTTATTTTCCATCCTACTCCCCTCTTCTTCTTTTTTTCCTCTCTCTCTCGCTCTCTCTCTCTCTCGCTCTCGCTCTCTCTCGTGATCTCCTTCTCTCTCTCTTGATCTTTTCTCTCTCTCCCTCTACCCCATCCCCAGTGTTATTGCCTAAGTGGAAAAGCATCACATCTTAGTGAAAATGATTGACCTGTTGATTGCCTCCACGGTGCTGTGACAAAGCCAATCATGAGTCAACTCAGCTGATTACTAAATTAATCCCTTCCTCCCGTTGTCTCATTGATAACCTAGAGATAAGATGGCCACCATATAGACGGGGGTCACACTTAATCTTTGAAGTTCCACTAAAGGGACCCTCCGAAGTAGCTACTTCCTGTGTTTGCGCCCTGCCTGTCACGCTCTAACACACGTATTGCCCTCCCTGTGGCGCTTTCCCATAGACTACAGTGCATCGTAACCAATACCTCTCTAACCAATCCCTCTCTCTCCCTGTGTTTCCTCCAGCCTCCAGACAACGGGCCTCCTCCTCTCCCCAGCTCGTCTCTCCCAGAAGGCTACTATGAAGAGGCCGTCCCCCTCAGTCCTGGAAAAGCCCCAGAATACATCACCTCCAGTAAGTGTACAAAACACAAACGCACATCCATGTGAATACACACAAACACACACGCACAACGAAAAACACACTTGAAAAGCTAAAGTGAGGACTAAACACAGGTTCACTCACAATGCACCTGCACCCGCTCCTGCAGTCAATATCTTACATTTTATTATCCCTCAACGATCTCTCAGACTACGATTCGGACCAGATGAGCAGTTCGTATGAGTCGTATGACGAGGAGGAGGAGGACGGGAAGGGGAGAGGGAAGAAGATGCGACACCAGTGGCCTAGTGAGGAGGCCTCCATGGATCTCGTCAAGGACGCACGCATCTGTGCCTTCTTGCTGCGCAAGAAACGCTTCGGCCAGTGGACCAAGCTGCTCTGTGTCATCAAGGACAACAAGCTGCTGGTACGGAGGCACGCACAGACACAGAGAGACACACTGTCACCTTCACACATCAATAGCCAAGGCGCACCCGGAGATGCACACAAAAACTTGATCCACTGGTTCATTGACCTCTCTCTCTCTCTCTCTCTCTCCTCCCTCCTCTCTCCTCCAGTGCTACAAGTCATCTAAAGACCAGGCGCCCCAGATGGAGCTAGTGTTATCAGGCTGCAGCATCACACACGTCCCCAAGGACGGCAAGAAGAAGAAACACGAGTTGAAGATAGTGCACCAGGGAGCAGATGCCTTGGTCCTGGCCGTGCAGAGCAAAGAGCAGGCTGAGGAGTGGCTCAAGGTAACACAATTACCCGAGACACAGATTATGACATTACAGCGGCGCACTATTGTAGACCGAGTGGTCCAGGCGTAACGGAATGACCCGAGACACCAATTAGGATGTTACAGAGGTTAGCTACGGAGGTTTGCTGTCAGACGATGGTCCCAAGTTACCGCAACACCATTGTAGACTAATGTGTGCATTGGATACACTGACAAGTTGGGTAAATCAGAAACGGACTGGTTCTATGGAGATGGGTCACCCTGTCCAGTGCACTCTTTTGGAGTGAGAACAGGACCGAGTGTATTTCCCATCAATCCTGAAGCATGATTCTTCTGGAATGTCTGTCCAGAGGTACAGTACGTCACTGGTTGTTTTTTTTAAGGGAAGAGATTACTTATAACATAATCATATTATGAGAATAACGTCCCCATTGTTTTGCCTTAGCGGATTGACTTTTCTTTCTGGTATTGTGTTAGGGCCCAGATGGTTATTTTGAACAGGTGTTTCTGATGTCTGCACTCTAATGTCAGGATGTTTGCTTAGTATTCGTAGAGCCGTCTCTCTCAGATCTCCCTCTCAGCCCCGCCTCTCCCGGGGACTCCGACAAGCCCGCAAAGCAAACCATCCTGCTGACATCAAACAAAGACCTGTTCTTTTTAGTTTCCCCTCTGCCCCCCCGTATGTTATTCCAAAGGCCTTTGAGCTATTCCATTTCAATCGCAGTATGGAAGAGGCCATGGGGGTTCAAATTGGAAGAAACACACATGCACTTACACACATACGCTACAACCCCCCCCACCTCTTGCTTTCCTGAGATTCCCCTTGGAAACCGTTGTTTATCGTTGATAACCCATTGTGCCGCTATTTTAAGACCCCCTTTTCACCTTTTGTTTTTTCATTGCTCCAGTTGCTGAATGCTGCTCCTGCCAATTACATTTCCTGCTCTGTAGTTTACCGACAGGGCCCTTTTTTTGAAAACCTTTTCGTACAGCACACCGGTCTTTGAAAAACTTTGTTGAAGAGGGCCCCGTTTTTAAAAAAACCGAGAGGCCTGAGATTTCGCAAGTTAGCGTTTTTTTGGCATGGATCTTGTTCTGGAGGCAGTTCTGCAGTGGTCACTTGCTGGCACATCCACAAAGTCATACAATCGGATTTTAAACCCCCACCGTAACCTCCCATGACATTTCTTTCTCTCTGCATTGTTGAGAAGGGTCAGTGAGTAAGCATTTCACTGTTAGTCTACACCTGTTGTTTACGAAGCATGTGTTGAATAAAAGTGGGATTTGATTTGAACCCCACTGTTATCCCTAATTGTAGTTTTTCTGAATTCTTTCAATATAGCCAATTTAGACTTTGCAGCTGGTCCATCTAGCGGAAATCGCTCAGTTCTGCCTCCAGGACAAGAATCATCCCAATAAAAGTCAACCTGCGTCTATGGTGGGCCTCTATAGATCTTTATGTCTGCAGTGAAAAAAGGGGATTAGTCTGATATTTTTGTTTCTGATTTGATTAATTCTTCCATATGGTAAATATGGTTCTTTATTGATTCGCTGCAGCGAAGCAGCACTCTCGGGTAGCGCCGAGGTACCTGTGAGCAGAAGTACTGGACTGCGCAGATATACAAACCGAACCACAACATCCATAATTATCGCTCGAGACAGGACATTGTTGCATATTTCGTCAGGTGTCTGTTAAAATGCACTTTAAAACGGCATTGATCCGATACACGTGAGCACAACATAAACGCATGCCTTTCACCCTCACCCCAAACAATCTCTCTGTTTTTAGTTTACTTAATTGACATATGCTTACTTTTTCATGCCCAAAGACACTTAGAAATCAGTGCGCTCAAATATGAGGCCCGGCTGGCCGTGGTTCGACGTACCCCAAAACAGGAGCATAGAGTGGATGGATTGGAATGAAGTCACATATGTTACCTTCGCATGATTAACTCTACAGTGAGGGAGGAGATATTCTCTTGGCCTGCTCTGCATACAGTTACGCCTGGGGGTGTTTGAGCAGCTCACAGAGCCAAAAAGATTAGAGTGTGGAGCATGTGTTTGGATGTTAGGGCTAGATGTTGCCTAGGACCCTAGAATAAAAGGGATCTGTTTCTCTCTCTTTCTCTGTTTCTTTGTCTTTCCTTAGTTTTTGTCTTTCTTTCTTTCTCGCTTGCTCTGTCTTTCTCACTCTTCCCCGCTCTCTCTTTTCCTCTCTCTGTCTCTCTCTCTCCCTGTCTCCCCTACTCTGTTTCTCCATCCAGAGACACAGAGCTTCGATAATAATCACTCTTGCATTTCACATTAAAGATGGAATAATGGATATAAAAGATCTCCGATAAATCCCACCCTAGTCGGAGGATTATGATCCAATACCATGTCCCTGTAAAGAACTGAGTCATGGTAAATGGAGACGGGACTAGAACAGACCCTTGAGGCGCACCAAAACAGTTTACTAATGTGAAATCCAGAAATTGTGTGGCTAATGAACTGTGTATGGAATCTAAAAGTCCATATAGGGTTGCTACTACCTTTCTAATCCTTTCCAGTGCCTTTTGGTCTCGTGAATTTCATATTTTTCTCCTTGTTTCCTTACCTCATCTCTCCTTTGTCTCTGGAGCGCTCGTCTTCGACATGACCTGCTTTTCTTCCTCTTCTCTACTTGGCCAATGCTAGTAATCTTTCTCTTCCTCCTCTTATTCTCCTCCTCCCTCTCTTTTGTCTTGTGGTAATTATCCCCCTGTTTCTGCAAGCAGACCTGGTGAGATATAATGTTGCATGTCATATGGTTACTGGTCTGCAGTGGCTGCTTGGCGTCTCACACTGTGTGTTGCCTGTTTACACTCAGTCTCGCTCTATAATCACTGTTCAAGTCCTATCCCAGTCAGGCTCTTATGATTGTCCTTTGCTGCCAGTGTTGCCTGAAATCCTTCCTCTGAAATCATTTTGCATTGGGGCCACTCGATGTTTGGCAACACCCGTGTCCTGCACGAGAGTGTTGATGCCTGTATGTGTACACATCAAATCAAACTTTATTTGTCAAATGTGCCGAATATAACAAGTGTAGACCTTACCTTTGAAATGCTTACTCACAAGCCCTTAACCAACAGTGCAGTTCAAGAAGAGTTAAGAAAATATTTACCAAATCAATTCAAGTAAAAAATAATAAAAAGTAACACAATAAAATAATAACGAGGCTGTATGCAGGGGTACCGGTACCGAGTCAATATGCGGGGGTACTCGTTAGTCGAGGTAATTTGAACATGTAGGTAGGGGTGAAGTGACTATGCATAGATAATAAACAGTAAGTAGCAGCAGTGTACAAAACAAATAGGGGGGAGGGGTCAATGTAAATAGTCTGGTGGCCATTTGAATAATTGTTCAGCAGTATTATGGTTTGGAGGTAGAAGCTGTTGAGGAGTCTTTTTGGTCCGGTACCGGTACCGCTTGCCATGCAGTAGCAGAGAAAACAGTCTATGACTTGGGTGGCTGGAGTCTCTGACAATTTTTTGGGCTTTCCTCTGACACGCCTATTGTATAGGTCTTGGATGGCAGGAAGCTTGGCTCCAGTGATGTACTGGGCCGTACGCACTACCCTTTGTAGCGCCTTACGGTCAGATGCCAAGCAGTTGCCATACCAGGCGGTGATGCAACCGGTCAGGATGCTCTCGATGGTGCAGCTATAGAACTTTTTGAGGATCTGGGAACCCATGCCAAATCTTTTCAGTCTTCGGAGGGGGAAAAGGTGTTGTCGTGCCCTCTTCATGACAGTCTTGTGTTTGGACCATGATAGTTCGTTGGTGATGTGGATACCAAGCAACTTGAAGCTCTCGACACGCTCCACTACAGCCCCGTCGATGTTAATGGCGGCCTGTTCGGTCCACCTTTTCCTGTAGGCCGCGGTCAGCTCTTGTCTTACTCACATTGAGGGAGAGGTTGTTGTCTTGGCACCACACTGCCAGGTCTCTGACCTTCTCCCTATAGGCTGTCTCATCGTTGTCTGTGATCAGGCCTACCACTATTGTGTCGTCAGCAAACTTAATGATGGTGTTGGAGTCATTGGTGAACAGGGAGTACAGTAGGGGACTAAGTACACACCTCTGAGGGGCCCCAGTGTTGTTGATCAGCGTGACAAACGTGTTGTTGCCTACTCTTACCACCTGGGGGCGGCCCCTCAGGAAGTACAGGATCCAGTTGCAGAGGGCGGTGTTTAGTCCCAGGATCATTAGCTTATTGATGAGCTTTGAGGGCACTATGCTGTTGAACGCTGAGCTATAGTCAATGAACAGCATTCTCTCCTAGGTGTTCCTTTACACCATGGATCTTTATCCATGTACATGTAGTATAGTATGCATGGTGTTAAAGTATAGGTTGTCACTCACAATAAGAACACTGCCATTCACAGATTCAGCAGAGAAGAATATTTTCCAGTTATATGCCACAAATGTTTATGGCACTAGATTGATGTGAAGCATATATGAAGAGTATTCTCCCAGATATAACAAAACACCCCTCTATTGGCAGATGACGAAAGTCCTTAAGCCCTCCAAACCCAACCATTTCGCCACACCCGCAATAGCATCTGCTAAATATGTGTGTGACCAATAACATTTGATTTGATTTTATCTGTATAATATTATATAAACTGTGTGATTTGCCTCTCCCTGATGGCAGATAGGGAGACATTTAGTTCATGTCTGTCCCAATCGTTCCAGCAACGCTCTGGCTAGGGCCAAAACCATGGAGCCCAGCCACAGCCTGTAATTTCCCTGCAGAGCCAATTATGTTCGCTCCCAGCCAAAGCCAATGAACTGTGGTGAGCAGAGACGCTGAGAAGAACTCCACTGCGGGGACAGACGCGGATGGTTTTGAAGGGTTGTGTGTGTGTGTGGGTGTTTTGAGGGTTGTTTGTGTGTGTGCGCGCCCGCATACCTGCGTGCGCGTACGTGCTCGTGTACGTGTTGCCTGTCTCCACAGTAGTCCCCAAGTCACCCCTCGCAGGTTAACCTAGCATAGCGTTATCATTCATTCACTCGCTGCTCATGTGTCAATGATATTGACTCAATATGGTGGTGGTTGTGCTGTTGATGGGTTGCCAGGTTGGAGGTTCTGCGAGGTCATGTTGATCCAAACTGGCGGCCCGTCCACGCCCCCATGAAATGTGTGGATATCCCTGGATATGCCGTTCTGAATGGGCGTGTTACATAACACAATGGTTGCGTCTCACAATGGATGCGACAATGGCAATCTACCAATGGCGGTAGTCAAGTACTGTACAGCTATCTGTGTACCGAGCCGTTGTCTTTTTCCCCCCGCAACTTTTCCGTCAGTCATGTTGCGTGTGTTTCATACTGCGTGTGTTTCATACTGCGTGTGTTTCATACTGCGTGTGTTTCATACTGCACGAGGATCCATCTGCTGATGTAACATGTTTTTGAAATGAAATGCATTGCCGTTGACATGACCTGTTCAATCTAGCTCCCATGCTTGAAATGAGCATGAACTGATGATGCATTGTTGTAACTAAACAGTGCTGTCTTTGTGTGTTTGGTCTTCCTCTTCCTGTAGGTGATGAGGGAGGTGTGCAGCAACGGAGGGGACTCAGATGGAGCAGGCGCCGGGTCTCCTGTACACAAGCCCGACCTGGAGAAGGTAAGGAGCAGAACGCCGGGTCAGGCACAGAAAGACACACTTGCACACACCAGCGAGACGCAAAACTCAGAATCAAAACGAACGTGTGCACAAACACATAAACGTGAAGGTAAGGACATACATACATACATACATACATACATACATACATACATACATACATACATACATACATACATGCATACATACATACATGCATACATGCATACATGCATACATGCATGCATACATGCATACATGCATACATACATACATACATACATGCATACATACAAGTCTGAAGTTTATATACACTTAGTCATTAACTTGTTTTTCAACCCCTCCACAAATTTCTTGTTAACAAACTATAGTTTTGGCAAGTCTGTTAGGGCATCTACTTTGTGCATGACAAGTCATTTTTCCAATAATTGTTTACAGACAGATGATTTCACTTATATTTCAGTGTATCACAATTCCAGTGGGTCAGAAGTTTACATACACTAAGTTTACTGTGCCTTTAAAAAGCTTGGCAAACACTGGAAAATAATGTCATGACTTTAGAAGCTTCTGATAGGCGAATTCACATCATTTGAGTCACTTGGATGTGTACCTGTGGATGTATTTCAAGGCCTACCTAAAAGTGCCTCTTGGATTGACATAATGGGAAAATCAAAAGAAATCAGCCAAGACCTCAGAAAAAAATGTGAGACCTCCAGATGCCTGGTTCATCCTTGGGAGCAATTTCCAAATGGCTGAAGCTACCACGTTTATCTGTACAAACAATAGTACGCAAGTATAAACACCATGGGACCACGCAGCCATCATACCGCTCAGGAAAGAGACACGTTCTGTCTCCTAGAGATGAACGTACTTTGGTACGAAAGGTGCAAATCAATCCCAGAACAACAGCAAAGGACCCTGTGAAGATGCTGGAGGAAACATGTACAAAAGTATCTATATCCACAGTAAAACGAGTCCTATAATCGACAACCTGAAAGGCCGCTCAGCAAGGAAGAAGCCACTGCTCCAAAACCACCATTAAAATGCCAGACTACGGTTTGCAACTGCACATTGGGACAACGATCATACTTTTTGGGGAAATGTCCTCTGGTCTGGGTTGCTGCAGGAGGGACTGGTGCACTTCACAAAATAGATGGCGTCATGAGGAAGAAACATTATGTGGCTATATTGAAGCAACATTTCAAAACATCAGTCAGGAAGTTGAAGCTTGGTCGCAAATGGGTCTTCAAAATGGACCCCAAGCATACTTACAAAGTTGTGGCAAAATGGCTTAAAGACAACAAGGTATTGGAGTGGCCATCACAAAGCCCTGACCTCAATCCTATAGAAAATGTGTGGGCAGAACTGAAAAAGCGTGTGTGAGCAAGGAGGCCTACAAACCTGACTCAGTTACACCAGCTCTGTCAGGAGGAATGGGACAAAATTCACCCAACTTATTGCGGGAAGCTTGTGGAAGGATGCCCGAAACGTTTGACCCAAGTTAAACAATTTAAAGGCAATGCTACCAAATACGAATTGAGCGTATGTAAACTTCAGTCCCACTGGGAATGTGATGAAAGAAAAAGCTTAAATAAATAATTCTCTCTGCTATTATTCTGACATTTCACATTCTTCAAATAAAGTGGTGATCCCAACTGACCTAAGACAGGGAATTTATACTAGGATTAAATGTCAGGAATTGAGAAACTGAGTTCAAATGTATTTGGCCAAGGTGTATGTAAACTTCTGACGTGTGTGTGTGTGTGTGTGTGTGTGTGTGTGTGTGTGTGTGTGTGTATGTGTGTGTGTGTGTGTGTGTGTGTGTGTGTGTGTGTGTGTGTGTGTGTGTGTGTGTGTGTGTGTGTGTGTGTGTGTGTGTATGTATGTGTATGTGTGTGTGTGTGTGTGTGTGTGTGTGTGTGTGTATATATATATGTATGTATGTATGTATGTATGTGTATATATATGTATGTATGTATATATGTATATATATATATGTATGTATGTATATATATATGTATGTATGTATATATGTATGTATGTATGTATATATATGTATATATATATATATATATATGTGTGTGTCACTCCAAATCCAGACCTCCATGGGTTGATAAATTAGATTTCCATTGATCATTTTTGCGTGATTTTGTTGTATATTTATACACTGCTCAAAAAAATTGAGGGAACACTTAAACAACACAATGTAACTCCAAGTCATTCACACTTCTGTGAAATCAAACTGTCCACTAAGGAAGCAACACTGATTGACAATAAATTTCACATGCTGTTGTGCAAATGGAATAGACAACAGGTGGAAATTATAGGCAATTAGCAACACACCCCCAATAAAGGAGTGGTTCTGCAGGTGATAACCACAGACCACTTCTCAGTTCCTATGCTTCCTGGCTGATGTTTTGGTCACTTTTGAATGCTGGCGGTGCTTTCAACCCACACAAGTGGCTCAGGTAGTGCAGCTCATCCAGGATGTAACATCAATGCGAGCTGTGGCAAGAAGGTTTGCTGTGTCTGTCAGCGTAGTGTCCAGAGCATGGAGGCGCTACCAGGAGACGGGCCAGTACATCAGGAGACGTGGAGGAGGCCGTAGGAGGGCAACAACCCTGCAGCAGGATCACTTCCTCCGCCTCTGTGCAAGGAGGAACAGGAAGAGCACTGCCAGAGCCCTGCAAAATGACCTCCAGCAGGCCACAAATGTGCATGTGTCTGCTCAAACGGTCAGAAACAGACTCCATGAGGGTGGTATGTAGGCCCGACGTCCGCAGGTGGGGGTTGTGCTTCCAGCCCAACACCATGCAGGACGTTTGGCATTTGCCAGAGAACACCAAGATTGGCAAATTCGCCACTGGCGCCTTGTGCTCTTCACAGTTGAAAGCAGGTTCACACTGAGCACATGTGACAGACGTGACAGTCTGGAGACACTGTGGAGAACGTTCTGCTGCCTGCAACATCCTCCAGCATGACCAGTTTGGCGGTTGGTCAGTCATGGTGTGGGGTGGCATTTATTTGGGGGGCCACACAGCCCTTCATGTACTCGCCAGAGGTAGCCTGACTGCCATTAGGTACCGAGATGAGATCCTCGGACCCCTTGTGAGACCATATGCTGGTGCGGTTGGCCCTGGGTTCCTCCTAATGCAAGACTATGCTAGACCTCATGTGGCTGGAGTGTGTCAGCAGTTCCTGCAAGAGGAAGGCATTGATGCTATGGACTGGCCGGCCCGTTCCCCAGACCTGAATCCAATTGAGCACATCTGGGACATCATGTCTCGCTCCATCCACCAACGCCATGTTGCACCACAGACTGTCCAGGAGTTGGCGGATGCTTTAGTCCAGGTCTGGGAGGAGATCCATCAGGAGACCATCCGCCACCTCATCAGGAGCATGCCCAGGCGTTGTAGGGAGGTCATACAGGTACGTGGAGGCCACACACACTACGGTGCCTCATTTGGACTTGTTTTAAGGACATTACATCAAGGTTGGATCAGTCTGTAGTGTGGTTTTCCACTTTAATTTTGAGTGTCACTCCAAATCCAGACCTCCATGGGTTGATACATTTGATTTCCATTGATCATTTTTGTGTGATTTCGTTGTCGGCACATTCAACTATATAAAGAAAAAAGTATTTAATAAGAATATTTCATTCATTCAGGTCTAGGATGTGTTATTTTAGTGTTCCCTTTATTTTTTTTGAGCAGTGCACACACACACATATCCCTGTATGCTGCCATAGGGCCCCTCGCCTGTGTTCCCTAATAACAAGCAGGATGCCAGGGCAGCACATTGCAGTAAAAGCTGTAATTGTTGTGCCAAATAGCACTTAATTACAGCTCTGGCACAGTGTGTGTAGGGAGGTGAAGGAAGAGTGTGTTATTGGATTTCAATAGCCTGGAGAAAACAGGTAAACTTACTGGAACTGTTGGAGCCTTATTGTACAGTGTGTGTGTGTGTGTGTGTGTGTGTGTGTGTGTGTGTGTGTGTGTGTGTGTGTGATGTACGGTGGTGGAAAATTAGGCAGATCAGAAGGAGTTTAATGACAAACCGCTCCCTAGCTGGCACAGTACACAGAAGCCTAGCCTAATTATTTCAACCATAACATGTTGCAGATGCTCTCCGAGATTCTCTGTGGGTACAGTGTGTGTTTTATGTATATGGTTGTGTGTGTGTGCGTCTCTGTATTTCTCTCTCGCTCTGTGTCTGCGTGTGTGTTTGTCTGTTTTTATATTTCTGTCTGCACGTGTACCACCCTGCATCCCACTGCTGGCTTGCCTCTGAAACTGAACAGGTTTGGTCCGGGTCGGTCCCTCGATGAGAGACCAGTTGCTGCTAGAATTGGTTTTGGAGGGCCAGTAGGAGGCACTCTTTCCTCTGGTCTAATTATTATTTGTTTTTTAGTGCCCCAGGGCAGTGATTGGGAGCGTTGCCCTGTGTAGGGTTCCGTCTTTCGGATGGGACGTTAAACTGGTGTCCTGACACACTGTGGTCACTGAAGAACACATGGCACTTATTGTTAACCCCGGTGTCCTGGCTAAATTCCCAATCTGGCCCTCATACCATACTCATGGCCACCTAATCATCCCCAGCTTCCAATGGGCTCATTCATCCCCCCCTCCTCTCCCCTGTAACTATCCCCAAGGTCGTGGCTGTAAATGAGAATGTGTTCTTGGTCAACTTACCTGTAAAATAAGGGTTAAATATATATTTTTCAAATGTAAATATCTGTCTAACAGTTCTAACTCCTCCATTGCAGAAGGTGTCATGTGATAGGCCGAGCTCAGATGGCGAGCCGCCCCATGAGAACGGACACACCGTCACCGACTGTAAGGACCAAGGTGAGACCAGGGAAGGGTCTGGAATACTTTGATAGCTACACGAAGTACAGCACATCATACTGGGTTAACGGCATTCTGGTTTTGAACACACACTCTTGATATTGGTGTGAAAGAATCTCTTCTCAATTGGACTTTCCCTTGGTTCAATACTGTCCCCCTGGAAGTTAAATGAGTAATGGCATGTAAGTCATGTTTTAGCTCTAGATTCATATTCTTTATCCTTTAGTCTTCAAGAAGCACTATGCAGAAATCGCTCTGCCATTTCCTAGTTGCCAGAATTTGAGTTGTTTTGAGTCATTTCAGTGACAAAACAAGCAAGTGTAGTGTAGAGAATCATTGTACCATCTAAACCGCTGTGAAATATATTATACATATACATATACATATATATACATATATATACATATATATATAAGCTGGTGTTCAAAGCCGAAAGTAATAGAGCAAAAACTAAACTTAAGACCGGGAAGCATAGAAATAGAGCACATAGAACGGATCTACCACTTTTTTAGACGTTCGTTCAAAAGAGAATGACGGAGCTTTAACACACTTTTCTATGTGAATTTGGTCAGGTCGACCAAAAAGTTACATACAGTATTGCAGCTTTAATGCTCACGAAGCCTTGTGTTTCTTCAGCGTTGACCCAGCTGTAAATCCCTCTATACTCTATGTTGATTGGAGATGGGGTGTATTTTCTTCAGGGTCAGAGCAGCTTGTGTGTTCAGGGGAGTATGATTGAGATTAGCTACAGCAACAATGGACTTGATCATTTGGATTTATTCCACGTTTAGTTGATATGGAAACTTTTTTCCTGCACCCAGTACCAAGACAGCCGAGATACTGTCTAAATAGCAGGATGGGATTATTCAGCGTCTGCTTGCTCGACAAGCTCAATTCCGCGGGGTTCACATGTTCATTTAACTTGTCGAGACCTCTTGTTTGGATTCTCTGGAATTTAGAGCTGTTTGTGTTTGGTTTCATTACGCACAAACCAACGCACGCAGACTCTCTCGCTCTCTCTCCCCAGGCTGTGATTAATAGACCTGTGTCTAATAGTTTGCATATCACAGCTGGGAAACCGTGATTGTTGTGGAAATATGCACACGATCTCTGACTGATGGCTTTTGACAGATTGCTGTAAGTCTATGCATTTGTTGTGCTCCCTCTGGTGAGACTAATTGTGAGTGTATTATGATACTGCCCTCTGGAGGATTGGAGGGGTAATGCTGCTTGGCTACCACTTTTATTCCCCAACTTTCATTCATCAATTATTATTTGATGCCCAATCCCAAATTGACCCATATCCCCTACCCCTATATGCACGTCATGTAGAACTAAGACTATGGTAAAGCTCCACAATGCCCTCTGATAGGCTAGGTTGAATATTTGTCATATTGCTTGCACTCCTCCAATCCTCTCATATCTAGTTCCCACGGAGTAGGGGTGGGTGGTGGCTTGAGTCCATACACTATGTCACCAGTGGCGAGCCAGTGGTTGATGATATCACCTCATATCTCTACAGTACCACTGCATCTCCAAGCCAAACAACTACCACAGACCCACACTTCTCACACCATTTCACCCCAGCTGCCCACTTTCTGAGGGGAGAAAAACAAGTCTCCAAACCCCCTTTTTCAGCTTAATCAGCCACATTCCTTCCATGGCTGGTAAGAAGCGAACTTGACTCAGTGGAATCAAATTAGCCTGATCAGAGAGTTTCCCCCCTGTCTTTCACGGCAAAAAGAAGAGGAAAATTATTATAATCATTCAAAGTGAAGCTCTTTCACACATGTGTGTCTGGCTCCCTACCTTAGGCCCGAAGTCTAGTGTGTGTGTGTGTGTGTGTGTGTGTGTGTGTGTGTGTGTGTGAGAGAGAGAGAAATATCACTCGCAGGGGTTGGGGAGAAATTGCCACATATTTGATAAGATTTGTCGCCATTGTAGATATCATCACTATCAGGGTAACGGGATTTGAGTTGATTCCTGCAGGGCAGCGGAGGTGTGTGTGTCTTACGTCTGTCTGCGTCTCTCTGTGTGTGTGTCAGCGTAAGCGTCTGTCTGCAGAAGCACTCCAGACTCCGAGCGTCAGCTGCTTCACTACAATGACATCATTCACAGGGAATTTTGCACCCCTGCCTCAGAAAACCCCTCTCTTCTTTCTGTCTCACTATTGTGTCCGTCTCCACAAAGGAAAATGGGACTTCCACAACTTTGTGAAGGGGGAGTTATACTATATTCTGTAGTAATTAATGGATATTGACAGGTAATAATGTACATGGGTATGATGCAGATAATCAAACTCTGCAGATATTGGGAGAATTTAAATATTGCAGTTTTCTTAAGACAAAAGCTTATAGGAATATGCACTACTTTCTAGTCAGTGAATCTCCCTGTCACACAATATACAATACAAATAATTTTATGGCCATTTCCATCATCTCTTCTCAACTATGTGACGTCTATTCTTGTCATTCTGTCTGTGGCTCATCTCTCGTTTACCCTTCTGGCAGTTTCCAGAGTGGATCTCTTCGACCAAACCCTGCTCACCGCAGACCACACAATCCAAACAACCCTCAGACGACCAGCAGATTTTCTATTCAGACACACAGAGAGACAGGCTTTATGACCGGGTTTAGTCCAGTTTAGCGGTATTTACAGGAGAATGTGCACTGTCATTGTGTCTGTGGGCCTCTTCGGTTAGTAGAATTGAGGCCTAATTACTGACCTAAATATTCAAATAATATGACAATCTGGTCAAATAGCTGATGTAATATTTTTTTCATTCTTAAAGGTGAAATTACCTTGAAGGTCTAGTTCTCTGACATTGCATGTCTCTCTTTGCTCTTTCACTCCCTCTCTCTCTCTTTTCCTCCTCTCTTCCTCTCCCTCTATCTCTCTCTCTCTCTCAGGTAAAGGAAAGAAGGACTCTCAGAAGAGTCAGAAGGGAGGCACGCTGGGAAAAGGGGCGGGAAAGAAGATAACTAAGATCATTGGCCTGGGCAAAAAGAAGCCGTCCACTGACGAACAGACATCTTCAGCCGAGGAGGACATACCCACCTGTGGTAAGACACCTCTTAGGGGTTAGAGCACATCTGGGGTTTAGAGGTCAACCTACAGTGGCAAGAAAAAGTATGTGAACCCTTTGGAAATACCTGGATTTCTGCATAAAATGGTCATAAAATTTGATCTGATCTTCATCTAGGTCACATCAACAGACAAACACAGTCTGCTTAAACTAATAACACACAGACAATTATACATTTTCATGTCTTTATTGAGCACACCGTGTAAAGATTCACAGTGCAGGGTGGAAAAGTATGTGAACCCTTGGATTTAATAACTGGTTGACCCTCCTTTGGCAGCAATAACCTCAACCAAACGTTTTCTGTGGTTGCGGATCAGATCTGCACAACGGTCAGGAGGAATTTTTGACCACCAATTGTTTCAGTTTCGCAATATTCTTGGAGTGTGTGGTGTGACCTGCTCTCTTGAGGTCATGCCACAGCATCTCAATCGGGTTGAGGTTAGGACTCTGACTGGGCCACTCCAGAAGGAATATTTTCTTCTGTTGAAGCCATTCTGTTGTTCATTTACTTCTGTGTTTTGGGTCGTTGTCCTGATGCATCACCCAACTTCTGTTGACCTTCAATTGGCGGACAGATAGCCTAACATTCTCCTGCATAATGTCATGATAAACTTGGGAATTTATTTTTCCGCCTATGACAGCAAGCTGTCCAGGCCCTGAGGCAACAAAATAGCCACAAAACATGATGCTCCCTCCACCATACTTTACAGTTGGGATGAGGTTTTGATGTTGGTGTGCTGTGCCTTTTTTTTCTCCACGCATAGTGTTGTGTTGTTCCTTCCAACAACTCAACTGTTTCATCTGTCCACAGAATATTTTGCCAGTAGCGCTGTGGAACATCCAGGTGCGCTTTTGCAAACTTCAGACGTGCAACAATGTTTTTCGGGGCATCAGTGGCTTCTACCGGGGTGTCCTCCCATCAACACCATTCTTGTTTAGTGTTGTACTTATCGTAGACTTGTCAACAGAGATTTCTGTAAGTCTTCAGCTGACACTCTAGGATTCTTCTCAACCCCATTGAGCATTCTGCGCTGTACTCTTGCAGTCATCTTTGCAGGACGGCCACTACTAAAGGAGAGTAGCAACAGTGCTGAACTTTCTCCATTTATAGACAATTTGTCTTACCGTGGACTGATGAACATCAAGGCTTTTAGAGATACTTTTGTAACCCCTTCCAGCTTTATGCAAGTCAACAATTCTTAATCATAGGTCTACTGAGATCTCTTTTTTTCGAGGCATGGTTTACATCAGGCAATGCTTCTTGTGAATAACAAACTCACATTTTTTGTGTTTAATCTCTAATCTTGTCTCATTGATTGTACTCCAGGTTAGCTGACTCCTGACTCCAATTAGCTTTTGGAGAAGTCATTAGCCTAGGGGTTCATACTTTTTCCAACCTACTGTCATGACGCTGGCCTGGGGGTAGGTTTATGACAGTCATAAATACCTCTTCCCCCCTTTTTCCTCTCTCTGCCCTACTGATGTGACTATTGAAAATCCCTTGGTTAACACAGGGATTCTGGGAACATCAGAAGTTGGGGGGAAATGAACCATATTTTGGTAATCTGACCAGTTGAACATATGCGTGACATGCGTGACATATGCGATGACATAAACGGTACAGTGGAAAGTCTACACATTATAGTTATCAGATTCACATGGAATTGTTGTGCAATTTAAATGTTTGAATATAAAATTATTGGTGAAAAGATTCAATGTAATTTTAGCTTCCAAATGAGAGATTTGGGTTTTCATAAGGTTAGTGCTCTGCTCAAACAGTGGCCCGTTCCCGGTGAATAGACATGGGTTATAAAACTATGAAAACACACCCTTCTCCCTCCACTATATAAAGCCTTGATGAAAAATGTAACCTCCTGTTCAGAGGACGTGAGGACACTGGCCCATACGTTTAGAAGGACTAACATGTCAACTACAGAACTAAGCCAACCTCAGCGCGAGCTTTGGTTGTAAATGGTATGAACTTTGAACTCTTATTCACTAAAGAAGTGAGACATCCTAGCCGTTGAGTTAGCAACAGCAGCTAAAAACATGGGCTAGGAAAGGACAGATGGAGTATCCCATCTACCACCGAACGACGACACTACAACGTTTCCCGTTCACCACCAGAGACACTCTTCAAAGGACTCTGTTGAGCAACACGGCCATCCATCTACCACCAAACTATTGAAGTGCAGCTCAGAGTAAATATTTATTGCATTTTCCTTTTCCAAATGGCCGGTAATTTAGAATGCATAAGATACTGTATTTACGATAGAGTAGCTGCCTACGGTCCGGTAGAGACATCGCTTCTCCCTTTGTTCCTCAGTCTTCCCACTCTTTCACTCAAACCCAGCCCCCTTTTCTTTGTGTAACCAGCTGTCATATCTGTTCCGTCCGCTAGGGACGTTTTCCTTTATGACATAATTTGTAATCAATGTACGATTCATTCTGTGTATATGTAATTCTGTGTGATTGATGAGGTATTTAGTAAATTAACAATTAAACCCAATTTTGTATTGCTGATTCAACTTGTTAGCCAGGGTTCGTGAAGATATCTGAAAGTTGTAAAATCTTGTTTCAGACTGAAATAAGGTGATGATTAATATTGACTGCTATTGATGTAAAATATTACTAAGTCTTTGAGTCTATTCGGAAGATAACGGCTCTATAAATATTATTTTGTGGTGCCCCGATTTTCTAGTGAATTACATTTACATGATAAGCTCAATCAGGTAATATTAATTACAGAGAAAGGATTTTATAGAATAGCGACACGACACTACACTGTGCATGTTTAAATTAGTTATTCAATATAGACAAGAAAAATACAATAATTTGTGTGTTTAGTTTAAGTACACTATGTTTGTCTATTGTTGTTACTTAGATGAAGATCAGATCAAATTTGATGATCAATTCATGCAGAAATCCAGGTAATTCCAAAGGGTTCACATACTTTTTCTTGCCACTGTATATAAAGGGTGGATTTGGTTGTATAGGTATTGTTATATAAAGGGCTTATAGAACGTATGGGGAAATGTCTTGAATGAGAACAGCCAGAACTGCAGCTATAGACTCATTTTCTGGTCTGCGGTTTTGCTATTCGCCATTTTACCCCACCCTTTTGTCCTAACTGGTCCGTCTTGTCTGATTGACAGGCTACCTGAACGTGATGTCCAACAACCGCTGGCGTGAGCGTTGGTGTCGTCTGAAGGACAACCAGCTGTTGCTCCATAAGGACCGCGCTGACCTGAAGACCCATATGGCCAGCCTGCCCCTCCGAGGCTGCGAGGTCAGCCCCGGGCTGGACTCCAAACACCCCTTCGCCTTCCGCCTGCTCCGCAATGGACAGGAGGTGGCTGTACTGGAGGTAGGTTGGCGGTCAATTGGCTCGGGGTGGAGGTTAGTCTTAGGTTCAGATCTAGGATCAGCTTACCCTCGCCAACTCTGAACCTTCATGGTCATCAGGTCTGACCTTAAATCAGTGTCGTAGGGCAATTTTGTCCTACGGCACTGTGAAGTGCTAATGTTGTAGTGATAGAACAGATTGGATGGAAAGAAATTATGGAAAGTTATCTCTTGTTTTATCATTTTTTGTTGTTGTTGAAGTTTATACATAGGTACACCTGTTTTCTAAACCAATGAATAGGATTAACATAAATATATATATACTAGTTTCTTTAAATTAGCGTAATAATCTCTTACCCACCTCTCCTCTTCTCTCCAGGCATCCTCCTCGGAGAGTATGGGTCGGTGGTTGGGGGTGCTGCTCGCTGAGACTGGTTCCACCACAGACCCTGCTGCCCTGCACTACGACTACATAGACGTAGAGACTACCGCTAACGTGATCCAGCTGGCCAAGCAGTCCTTCTGGTTAGACACACACATACACGCGTGCGCACACACACACACTGCCGTTTGTCCCTCATCAATCTACACACGATACCACATAATGACAAAGCAGAAACAGGTTTTTAGAAATATTACATTTTCGTACTTTGTTGAAGCACCTTCGGCAGCAATTACAGCCTCGAGTCTTTTGGGGTATGATGCTACAAGCTTGGCACACCTGTATTTGGCGAGTTTCTCCCATTCTTCTCTGCAGATCCTCTCAAGCTCTGTCAGGTTGGATGGGGAGCGTTGCTGCACAGCTATTTTTAGCTCTCTCCAGAGATGTTAGATTGGGTTCAAGTCTGGGCTCTGGCTGGGCCACTCAAGGACATTCAGAGACTTGTCCCAAAGCCACTCTTGCATTGTCTTGGCTGTGTGCTTAGGGTTGTTGCCCTGTTAGAAGGTGAACCTTTGCTCCAGTCTGAGGTCCTGAGTGTTCTGGGGCAGGTTTTCATCAAGGATCTGTCTGTACGTTGCTCCGTTCATCTTACCCTCAATCCTGACTAGTCTCCCAGTCCCTGCCTCTGAAAAACATCCCCACAGCATGATGCTGCCACCATGCTTCTCTGTAGGGATGGTGCCAAGTTTCTTCCAGACATGACACTTGGCCTTCATGCCAAAGAGTTCAATCTTGGTTTCAGCAGACCAGAGAATCTTGTTTCTCATGGTCTGAGGTGCCTTTCGGTAAACTCCAAGCAGGCTGTCATGTGCCTTTCACTGAGAAGTGGCTTCTGTCTGGCCACTCTACCATAAAGGCCTGATTGGTGGAGTGCTGGAAAGATGGTTGTCCTTCTGGAAGATTCTCCCATCTCCACAGAGGATCTCTGGAGCTCAGGTTCTTGGTCACCTCCCTGACCAAGGACCTTCTCCCCCGATTGCTCAGTTTGGCTGGGCGGCCAGCTCTAGCAAGAGTCTTATTTGTTCCAAACTTCCATTTAAGAATGATGAAGGCGACTGTGTTCTTGGACCTTCAATGGTGCAGACATTTTTTGCTACCCTTCCCCAGATCTGTGCCTCGACACAATCCTGTCTCGAAGCTTTACGGACAATTCCTTCGACCTCGTGGCTTGGTTTTTGCTCTGACATGGACATTCAACTGTGTGACCTTATATAGACAGGTGTGTGCCTTTCCAAATCATGACCAAGGCGGACTCCAATCAAGTCAATTTCGCTTTGTCATTATGGGGTATTGTGTTTCTCATCTATCTAATCAATTTTAGAATAAGACTGTAACATAACAAAATATGGAAAAATGGCCTGAATACTTTCTGAATGCACCGTACTTATCACCCTATTGGGGATCTCAGAAAAAGCTAATCTTTTTGGGGGCAGATAATGTATGTTTTTGAATCCCAAAAAGTATGTGTGTTGTTCCCTCAGCCGCTCAGACCCCCATTCAGTTAGGAATGGACATCTCTGGACCAATTTATTTCCCGCTCTCTGGCCATTTGATGTGTCACTCTGACCAAGAGGGGTTTCACAAAAGCACTGTGTGCAGGCCAGTCCTCCCCACACAATAACACGATACACTTTGCAAGGGCTGGATGAAGCGTCTGCATACCCAAGGGAGCACTAAATGTCTGAACTGTTATTTGTATGATGCTGGCAATATATGAGACCGCCATACACCGAGTGTACAAAACATTAAGAACACCTGCTCTGTCCATTAAATTAGGCTGACCAGGTGAATCCAGGCGAAAGTTATGATCCCTTATTAAGGTCACTTCCTAAATCCACTTCAGTCAGTGTGGATGTAGGGGAGGAGACATGTTAAAAAATATATTTTTAAGCTTCGATATAATTGAGACATGGATTGTGTGTGTGTGCCATTGAGGGTGAATGGGCAAGACGAAGCATTTAAGTGCCTTTGAACAGGGTATGGTAGTAGGCGCCAGGCGCAACAGTTTGTGTCAAGAACTGCAACGCTGCTGTGTTTTTCACGCGCAACAGTTTCCCGTGTGTATCAAGAATGGTCCACCACCCAAAGCACATCCAGCCAGCTTGTCACAACTGAGGGAAGCAATTAGAGTCAATATGGGGCCAGCATCTCTGTGGACACGCTTTCGACACCTTGTAGCTTCCATGCCTCGAGTAATTGAGGCTGTTCAGAGGGCAAAAGTGGAGGGTGCAACTCATTAGGAAGGTGACCTTAATGTTTTGTACACTCAGTGTAAGTGTCCAGCTATAAAGGTCCTTCATGGACAAACCTCTCCATATTCCCCACTAGACTCCCCGTGTTATATAAGCGCTTTACTTTTGGACTATAACAACTTTTTATATGTCGATTCCCTGATGTATTATCACTCACTCATGGATACGTGCATTTTCTCCTCAGCTTCACTAGTAAACGCGTTGTATCTCCCAACCCCTATCTGGACAACCCTGTGAACGGTTATGCCTGCCCCTCTGGAATGGCACTGCACTATGATGATGTGCCCATCAATGGAACGGTAAGGACACACACACATACACACACACACACACACACACACACACACACACACACTGAGAAAACAAACAAATTAGCGCACATATTTCTGCAATATCTCAGTAACTATTATATCTGGATGCTGCGCTGCTTGTGATGGCTTGCATCGGGTATCTTTCTGTTTCTCTTCCTCTTTCTCACTCTAATCCGACTTTGATTAATAATTGTGCAAGTGCTTTCCTCTGCTCTAGCTCACTTTTCTGTAACAATAACAACCCTTTGGCTTCCTCTTCTTTTTTTCCCCCTTTTACTGACTTATTTTTTTTGCTCTTTTTCAAATGTACTCCTTCCCTTTATTCCCTTTTCATGTCCTTGTTTCTCTTATATTTCTTTCTCTTTATTTCCTTTAATCTCCTCCTCCGTTTCCTCTCCTCTCTGCATGCCTACCTCTAACATAAGGACCCAGAGGCGTTATACTCCAGCCCTGCCACCGGAGGGCGACGTCTGAGAGAGGAGGTGTTGTATGAGGATGCTGACCTCTATGAGAACATGCCTTCGCCCAAGCTGGCCGCCCGCTACTCCCCCAAGCCCAGCCGCCTAGCCTCTTCCTCCAGCCACTGCAAAACCCCTGGCCCTGTTAAATCCAAATTCCTCTCCTCCTCTTCCTCAGCTAACACTAACACTAAAGCCGGTACTCAGGTGACTAACGCTCTGCTGTCTTAACATTAACGCAACCTTAATTAACACTGTGTACTTTTCTGTCATCTTAAAGGGATAGTTCACCTCAAATTCAAAGTTCAAATCGTCTAAAGTCGAGTCTCTTATGGCATTTGTTGTATAGATCCTGCTATATGCATTAATAAAAATCTCAAGGCCTTAAACCCAAATTATTGGGAGAGATTGACAGCATCTGAATTCCATCTAATAACTTTGATTTTGGAGTTAGCACTCCCTTTAACATGTTGTATGCGCAGTGTTCACCTGCTCTTTCCATGACATAGACTGACCAGGTGAATCCAGGAGAAAACTATGATCCCTTTATTGATGTTGCTTGTTAAAGCCAATTCAATCAGTTTAGATGAAGCGGAGGAGAAGTGTTATGATTTTTAAGCCTTGAGACGATTGAGACATGGATTGTGTATGTGTGCCACTTAGAGGGTGAATGGTTAAGACAAAAGATTTAAGCGTATTTGAATGGGGTACGGTAGTAGCTGCCAGGCACACCGGTTTGAGTGTGTTAAGAACTGCAACGCTGCTGGGCTTTTTCACTCTCGGGCAGTTTCCCGTGTGTATCATGAATGGCCCACCACACAAACGGCATTCCAGACAACTTGACACAACTGTGGGAAGCATTAGAGTCAACACGGGCCAGCTTTCCTGTGGATTGCTTTCGACACCTTGTAGAGTACATGCAGCGACAAATTATAGGCTGTACTGTGGGGTAGGGGTGCAACTCGGTATTAGTGAGGCGTTTGTAATGTTTTGTCCACTCCGTGTGCTAGTGTGTCTTTGCTGAGGGAGAGGTAAGCGGTATGCCTAACAATGGGCCGGGGGAGGGATTCAATTCTTATTACATTTATTATTCCTGCAGAAACATTTAATGTAATGGTGTTGATACTGGCCACCCAGAATCCAGGTTTTGAGACATTATCCTCAAAATCCCCGCTAGCTTAGTCCTGCCGTAGTGCAGCTCTTACTAAAAAATACTCTGACCGGTATTGAGTATCTGGGAGTTAGTTAGGGTTTGAGACATTGACCATGCAACACTTTAGCTAGAGGCCTGATATTGGATTGAGACAAGTAAGAGGGGATCACATATCTGCATTGTGTTAGGCAGCGTATCTGTGGGAGCACTTCAGACCACCCAGACGATAGAGGCTTTTCCTCCTTTGTGTGTGTGTGTGTGTGTGTGTCCTCTGTGTGTTTATACTGCTCCTTGCCTTTACAACGACCATCGCCTGCATGCATGTATGTAATTATATTTTTATAGCCTACATGGATGTGAGTTGGAAACGCCACCTAGCACTGTTACTCGCATAAGTCACCACTTGGCTTTGTAGAGTTGAGCTTTGATGTGCGTGTGTGTGTGCTTGCATGCATCGGTCCGTGTGCGTGTGTGTTTATGGCCAGGGGTGTTAACATGGAACCCTGCGCCACAAAGCCTGCGCTAGTGTTTAATGTCATCCTGCTAGGTGTACAATTCCGGCTCAATGGCCCTAATGCTTTCAGTAAAGCTAATTGAAACTGAATGGTAGAGCACCACATCCAAACCCCTGGTTATATAGTAGTCCACACACACACACACACACACACACACACACACACACACACACACTCTCTCCCCAGGGGAATACAGTTCAATAGGGCTGGTTTAGCCTAATGCTGGGATTACTGTGGGATTCATACTTTTAGTGTCATGTGTTTAATGTGGAATTCATTTCAACAGCTGTGCACAGAGTCGTTCACATGATCTTTACCCACCTGGGAATTTAGATGGGCATGGTTGATTTTTATTGGAAGTGGGTTGTGGACATTTTAACAGTATGTTTGAACTGTGGCGTAGTGGTTTTCATTATAGCTGCAAATTGTAGTTAATAGTTTAAGGACTGTGCGTTTCAACCATATTGTGAATGCCTGCTCTCTCGCTTCCTCCTTCTCGGCCAATCAGCTGAAGGGAAAGAAGGCCCCAGTGACCAATGGGACAGCATCTAAACAGAAGGTGGACAAGAACCAGGCCAAGAAGACCAATGGAACAACCAGTGGAGCATCTGTGAAACGCAACAACTCCAGTAAGAGTCTAGTGTGTGTGTGTGTGTGTGTGTGTGTGTGTGTGTGTGTGTGTGTGTGTGTGTGTGTGTGGGAGTTTGAGAGCTAGATAGAATGAGAGCGAGTGAGCGAGACACACACACCCATTCCCATGAGTGTATGAGTCTTTCTATAAATCATGACACAGTACATACCAGTGTGATAATTCATAAGCTACTGCTAGCCTGTCACTTCTAGTCAGCCCTTATACAGTCTGCTAGCTGTGATATTTAGCAGTAGCCTGGTCTTAGCAGACATGAAGTCTGGCTCCCCACTCCTCAGTCCCAGTCAAACCCACCACTGATCGCTTTCTAGGAAAACTGGAGCCACACACAAAAAAAATCCGGAATTCACAAATGACAGTTGGTGGAGCAGCAGGATAAATATCTTTGGATGGTGCGAAGACGGCTTCCTTGAAACCATCCGTTGTAAATCCCAGCCTTATGGAGGATTACCATGACATACCCGGACCAAACTATCAGTCAACGTCGAGTCAATGTTCAAGTAGCAGCTTGAATATTTGGCCAGGGTGACCCGTGGTTACTGGTGAGGCTAATCTTTGTGGTGAAGGTCTGTGTGTTTTCAGTAATGTGTGAACTACGACAGTTTTGAACCCACTTTCTCATATTTGGTCGCTTTTGTAAGCATCGTGTTCGTAGGGGATACCAACTATGTGCCATTTTGGATTTAGTGTATGTTACACAATACTTGTTTAATGTCAAGCTAAAATAGGCCCATATTGATGGTTGGAGATGTCAAGTGGTGGTTTGATTGATTATTTGGTCCTTCGTAGAGGCTAATGTGCTAGTGAGGCACATACGCACGCAGGCGCACACACACACACACACACTCACACACACAGTCGTACTTCAGTGGTGTGGAGAGGTTCTAGTGGCCTCTTCTTTTTTTTTTCAGCAGGGTCGGTTCCTAGTCCCTACTCTACTCTGTTTGATTAAGGAGTGCTTATAGGCTGAGGTTTGGGTTCAATGGGTTTCTGGTCAGTTTATGCCTCGTCTACAACTCTGATGAGCATGGTCTTTTTCTTTCACCACTCCCTCCTTCCCTCTCAAAGCAATCCATCCTTCTTCACATATTTCCTTACCTCCTTTTGGATCTCATTCTCTCCTTCTCCCTCCCCCTAATCCCTCCTTCTCCCCTCCCCTTCCATTACCCGTTTCCCACCACCTAATGAGCATTTTGGTTTTAACGGCGCAAAGGGATATATGGCGTAAAAAGCCCCTCTCTCTCCTGCAGGCGCAGAGCAGTATAAGTATGGTAAGAACCGCGTGGAGGCGGACGCAAAGCGGCTGCAGGCTAAAGAGGAGGAGCTGATGAGGAGGAAGCAGGACATCAGGAACCGTCTGACCCAGCTGAAGAAGGACCGGAAAGACCTGCGCACCGCCATGGAGGCCAGCACCGGTACGACAGAGAGATAAATGCATGCACACTTAGACAGACACATTCACACACACACACACACACACACACACACACACACACACACACACACACACACACACACACACACACACACTTGCTTTTTCCAAGATAGAGAGAGAAGGGGGAGAGGTAAAGAGTAAGTGGTGAGAGACGAAGGATTAGACGGGGGAGAGGTGGGAGTGAAAGTATGGTGAGATATTATTGGAGGAGAAGAGGAAGAGCGGTTTAGAGTGGTGGGAGATGGAATGAGTGTTGGAAGGAAGAGTGGACATGTGGGAGTTAGTGGTGTATGATGGAGTCACGGGTAGGAGGATTATGGTTAGGAGTGAGTGGTGCGGGATGGAAGACTGGTTTGGAGGGGGAGAGATGGGAGTCATGTATCAGATGTTCTTATCCTGAGAAACTTGTCAATAAACTAAAATAACAGTAAGATGGGAACCGGGAGTGAACCTCCTTCCTCTTCATTCCTCCCTCCCTCAGGTAAGCGTTCCGCTGCGTCTCTGGTGGAGCGGCTGAAGAAGGTGGAGGACGAGTGCAAGCTGAAGGAGGACGAGAGGGTGAGCCTGGAGCTGGAGCTGACGGAGGTCAAGGAGAGTCTGAAGAAGGCCCTGAGTGGAGGAGTCACCCTGGGACTCACCATTGAGCCCAAGTCTGGCACCTCCAGCCCGCAGGTTAGACCTCGATCACATTTATTTTATCGAGACTTTTTACATCAGCAGATACCCAGCCTACAACCCCTAAGAGCAAGCAATGCAGATGTAGAAGCACAGTGGCTAGGAAAAACTCCCTGGAAAGGCAGGAACCTAGGAAGAAACCTAGAGAGGACCCAGCCCTCTTCTAGCTACACCGACCATGTCCATGACCTATGGCTGAGTTTCAATACTGTGAAAAGGTGTCCTTCTCTTGAATAATGAACAGACAAAAGCATTTTGTCCATGTAAATTAGTCTTCTAGATAGTCTAAAGGGACTTAAATTATTATTTTATTTTTTTACCTTGTGTGCATTTCTCCATCTGCATTTCAAAAACTTGTCTGGCGTAAGCAATATTCCCAACATACCGATGACAAACATGTTGTTGCCGACTCTGAATGGTGTGTAACTGTGTGTCCAGTCCCCAGTGTTGCTGAGGCGTACCCTAGAGAACTCTCCCATCTCCAGCTGTGACACCAGCGACACAGAGAGCTGTTCTACTCTGCCCGTCAACAGCGCCTCCCTCCTCCGCAGGACGGCCAATCAGAAACCCTCGACCGTCCGCGGCCACGTCCTCAGGAAGGCCAAGGTGAGACAGAGTTACAGAGAACAAACACACGCGCGCTCGGAACACAGTCAGCACTCAGTCAACTGCATTGCCACACAACTGACACACACACATCCCAATGACGATACCGAATATGCATTTAGCTGCATGTAACTGTAAGTACATGCGATTTTATGCGCTGTATTATTTGCATGCATTTGCATTGATATCCTGACACCCAAGCACAGTCACTGTTCCCTTCGTTGCAGGAATGGGAGATGAAGACGGGCACATAAGCAGCAACTCTCTTCACAAACGATCCTATTGTACCAGCTTGTTTTTTTTTTGTGTGTGTATATATTTATTCACTTTTCACATGGGGGAAGAAGGTTGAAGAGGAGTACTCTACAAGCGTAGCATAGCCAACCAGAAAGACTATGCTGATTTGAGTATACTTTATTTCCAAAACATAAAGAAATTAGCACTCTTTTTGTAGCTTACTATTGTATAATACCGTGTATTATATCTGGCATGTTTGAAATACTCTGTCGTGCGGTTTTGGTATTCGTCCAATCGTTTTCTTTCTTTTCAAGCAGACATCCAATCATAGACGGTCTTTTGTGATCTGTTTCTCCATCACACACAAATCTGGTTTCTACAACTCTTGGGGTTCAAAAATCCAAGTATTTATTTGTAAATGTTTATTAAGTAAACATCCCTGTGATTATTTATGTTGATAATATTTAATGCTTGTTTTATAGTATAGCTGGCTCTCCGTAAGCGCCCATGTTATCTTTCCTACTCAGTTCGAAGCTCTCTTGTTCACAAGCATATGTTTAGAGTGGTAACTGCACTGCGCCACTAATGTTCACGTCATCTAAATGGGTTAATCGAATCATCAGTATCACTGTTAGGCAATCCAGATGATTTGCAGATCATCAAACCAGCAACACACCTACTCCCTAGTGGTTGATGCTTGTGAGTGGGCCATTGGAATGCTTCACTCAGTAAAGTGCAGGTCAGGCTAAGGCGTGGTCGTGTCCTGGTGAGTTTGGCCTCTGGCATTGGAAAAATCATAAAACCTCAAGTAACGTGGCCTCTTATATTTAAGCTTGACAACCAGGAGCCTCGGCCCAGCTCTTTTAATCATGCCACTGGTGTACTGTAGCCCTGTGATCTGATATTTGTGTGTGTGGCTTGTGTGTGTGTGTGGCTTGTGTGTGTGTGTGTGTGTGTGTGTGGCTTGTGTGTTAGTGCGCACGACTGTGTGTGTGAGAGTGAGCGTGTTTGTGGCTTGCGTGTTAGTGCGCACGACTGTGTGTGAGTGTGTTTGTGGCTTGCGTGTTAGTGCGCACGACTGTGTGTGAGTGAGAGTGTTTGTGGCTTGCGTGTTAGTGCGCACGACTGTGTGTGTGAGAGTGAGCGTGTTTGTGGCTTGCATGTTAGTGCGCACGACTGTGTGTGAGTGAGAGTGAGCGTGTTTGTAGCTTGCATGTTAGTGCGCACGATAGTGTATGTGTGCGCGTGTGTTGAAACGTCTCCAAGGCACATTCCATCCCCATCACTAATACACTGTTAGAAATAGAGGCCTGTATGGTCAGAAATACTGTGTGTTCTCCGCTTCAACCAGAGACTGTGACCTAGTTGTGGATTCTTGAACTTCCAACTTCTACTGTAGCAACACGTTTCAGCTCATACACACCACATAGGCACGCGCACGTGAACACACAAGCACACACATTATGTGTGTCATTTATTATGTCACTTATTTCTAATGGTGCTTTTGGTAATGCTTTTACCACATCTACAGTACACTGCAAATACTGTCATATCCACACAGCTCAGTGTAACCTAACCACTGTGCTTTGTAGGAGTGAGAAGTAGCATGTTGATGTACTACTGCAAACAAGCTTTTACCATTTACTCAAAGGCGCATTTACCTTTTAAAATGGCTGGTTTAAGGTGTATTTGGTTGGAATATGAGGCTGTGCATAGCAAAAATGGCCATCAATGGAGGTTTCTCAAGTTATCAGAGTGTAAATATTTGTATAGCTTTTCCATTCTGTTAGATTGATGCCGGGATTCAAATACGATCGCATATATAAGCAGCATTTACCGCGTATGGGATCTCCGCAAACCTGAGAACATTGCCTTTAAAGGGATGGTTTACACAAAATGACATATTGACATATTCCTTACCGTGTAGGCAGTCTATGGACAAAGGTATGACAGAAATCCATGCTTTGGATTAGTTTCGCTGGCGCTGTTTCGAAATGCTAACGTTTTAGCATTTGTGGCACAAATCCCATTGAAGCCATGGGACCAATATTAGCATTGTCCGTGCATCATCCAAAAGTATCTACATGTTATTGTGAAGCTCACCAAACGTCAGTTATTGATGATTTGAACATGATGCGAAAAATTCTGATATCGGTCCCATGACTTGAATGGGATTTTGTACCAGAAATGCTAAAACGTTAGCATTTGGAAACGGTACCAGCCACTGCCAGGGAAACTAAACCCAAAGCTTGGATTGCTGTCACACATTGTGTAAAGAAACCAATGTGTCATTTTGTAATTTGGGTGAACTACCCCTTTAAAAGCCACAATGTCTATAACCTGCCATGGGATTGAATCCCGGCCAAAGTCCCACTAGATGGCAAGCTAGAGCTAGTCATAGTCACCACGGGATGAGGGAGAGGAGGACAAGTTAAGTGTCTAATCCATTTCGAAAGCCTACCTTTGTATAAACACCTTCAAAACTGAAATGGGACAAGAGATACATCAGTGAGAAAATGTGAACCCACATTGCGGGAGGGGAGATTGGGGGGGTGGGGGTGTGGGCAGAGGGAGTAGGGGAGAAACAGCAACATTGTTTGTTTTGCACCTTAGACTTTTCTACTCCATTGTACTTATTTTGACAGTTGCCAACTCGGCGACGAACGGCTGTAAATAAAAGCAATAAACTTCTTTCCAAATGTCCTCTTTTCTTGTTTATTGGTGTTGGGTTAGATGTGTAGTCAGACCAAATGAATCTTAAAACCTCCATGAAAATGTTATTACGTATATTCTCAAAGAGCAAAGCATTGAAAGAAATTACCCAAGATACAGTATATGAGAAAACAGTTGTTCAAAACATGATCTAGCAATATTACCTGCTAGCAGGTGAAACCATACCATACACATCAATGCAGGAATAAACCCAAGAATCTGAGAAATCATAGTGATGGTTGCATTAGATCCGAATTCTCTGTCACTTGTTTTAGATATGTCAAATGTTAGAACTAGATCTGCGAACTCTTTCTCTCCTGCTGATTGGCTCGTTTGTTCGGATTCATCTGGATGGGTCAGAAGCAATGGGGGATGACAGGGGGCAATGGCTCTGAGGTTAAACTCTTGACCTTTAGTGTACATTTCTGAAATTTTCCACAACTGCTGATGCACTCCAGAGCGGTGCAGCGGTCTATCACTACAGTCTCTGGTTCAAATCCAGGCTGAATCACATCACGATTGGGAGTCCCATGGGGTGGTGCGCAATTGGCCCAGCATCGCCGGTGCAGGCCGTCATTGTACCTAAGAATTTGTTCTTAACTGACTTGCCTCGTTAAATAAATACAATGAGAAGTGAAGGAGTCTGGTGTAAAGTTCTTACCCTGAAGTTTTCTCCCCAGTAAGCACAGGGTTGTCGGTTCAAGCTTTTAACCCCCATCAGTTGTCACATTCCACCAACTGCCATGACATCCAACTGCAATACCTTGGTTCTAACCCCACAACCCTGTGCCACCAACTCCTTCATACTTGAAGTGCTTGTCTTCATGTGCTCCACATCGACAGGTCTGCAAAGGCTCATTGAAGAGATGTGGCTCAAACCCGTTAGCCATTAACCCACATCCACTCCGCTCGTTGTTGGTGACGTGTTTGCCATTCACTTGATGAAACCCCTTCAGTAGTAAAGTTTGATTTGAGCATTCCAATCTATCTGTTGCAATGTGCAAGCTATTGGGAACAGCAGGATTGTTAGTTTAATTTCCATGTGTGTCATTAAGTGCATATTTACCGCAAGTTGGATAGGTTTCAAACAGAATTTCTCAAACCCCCAGCCATTCCATGTACTTGGTCTATTCCAGAGCTAGCACGGCTGAGTCAACTGATCGTCAAGCCTTTGAAGAAGTAAAATCTTTACGGAACCGATCAAATTAGGACGACAAACACGTACAGTTAGGGGAGTGGTTTATTCCAGAATGCAGGTTAAGTGCGATACACTCTCTGTTGAGGACTTCAACACATTTTTAATTGACCAAAAATCAAACAAACCCAAAAATATTAATACAACTGCGGTCAATCTCACAGTCTGTCAACAACAGTGAATCTCCTTCAGAATATGTTGGACTCTCTTGATCCCCACAAGGGGGGAATAATAACAGACGTCACTAGAAAACTAAGAACAAGCCAAATATGAGCATATATATGTACAAAAGATGAAGAACGGAGAATCAAATCGAATAGTCCGGTGTGGTGTACTGTCTGTTCGTATCAGATAGGCCTACATTATCATGAATGTAACTGACTCACTGGTAAGCTTGAGGTTGACTCTCAGCTTTTGTCACTAAGACGTGTACTCTGCCTCAATCGAGACAACCCCATCATATGGCCCCAATATGTGAAGTACACTTCTCTCTGGACTGCACTCCCTCAAGACTACATCGTTGGTGTAAATGAAATGTCTTGGGAAATGTGCAATGGGAAGGAAAGCTACTGACTAAGATTTACTTCACGTTTTTACAGGAATTAAACTAAATGTATCAGCACGAGTGCAGAAGTGAAGGGTGTAGATTTGATCGTGAGAGATCCTTTCCAGTTAAACAATGGATACAACAAAAAGTAGCCTACCTATAAAAGTCTGATACTTCACTATACACAGAAATAATGCTGATACACGAGAAGCAAGCAATGGGTAATGAGAAAGCTCCCTGTGTCATTTTACTGTGATGGGGGATTCAGTGAAGGGGGCATCCAAAAAGACGTGTGTGTTTTCATATTAGTGTAAAATACTCACACTCAAGTGACTATATACAGTGGGAGGTTCTTCATATAAACATCTATGTACACAAACCAAATTATATAGGAGACCTACCACCATACCACTGCTAACTCTGCCTAATATAGGCTCATATAACGACAGCCACACCTTTATCTCCATGACGACGACCTTAGTCTCTGGGGAAATGAACTCACGTTGACCTCTGACCCGGGGGTTAACTTGGCGGCGCAGTCAAATTGTTATTAGTAAATAAATAAGTAGAGGAAATGCAAAGGAAATGTCATAGAGCAGAGGAGTCTGCGTCTTTTTAGGCACGGTGGGACAAACAATTACTTTTTCTTTTAACCAGGGACGTGACATGCTGTAGCTTTGCTAAAATATCAAACACCATACAAAGTGTCACTCCTTTAACCTCACCTAGTAATCAAGTACCGTAAAACATAAAAATGACATATTTCATTATTATAGAGCATTGTTATACATTGCTGTATGACAAATGGAGACCATTTCAACAATGACTGTATGTAAATAATGGTGAATGAATGAGGATTTTCCCACATGCTTCATGTTCGCTCAACTCTGAAATACCTGTATCTGGGATTTATAAACAGTGCAACACCACCCCTTAGTGCCTATTTGGGTAATTGCATTATTTTCATGAATGCAACCTTGCCTCAGTTCAGACCAATGATTTATATATACACTAGATGACTGATTCTGGGGCGCTGTGTTGACGCCACTGTGCCTCCATCTTGGCACTCCCCCACCAGTGTAAAAAATATTTTGGAAGCTATAGAAATGCATTTATTAATGTCTACATTTGTTTTTGTCAGACGTATTTTATTCCAGACACATTAAAGCATACTTTTAAATTATATTATGTGAGCTAAACATTCAAATATATATAAATATATAAACATTTCCCTTAAAGTATATATATTTTTGTGTTACTAAATGTTACTTTCCCCTCTACAACAAACAAGAAAAATACTTAAATACATGTCATTTTGTCCTTGAAACATTTAATTGAGATACTGTAGAATTCCATTAATTCCTATGGAAGACTGCTCCTACTGGGGAGTGCCAATATGGCTGACCGGTGGCTTCAAAGCCTCTCAATGGCCAATACATTGCATCAGCAATCCAGGGTTTATGTACATTATTGGTTCAGACTGCTCCCTTTCCACACCCTATCCTTCATATAACAACCCTGCAGATTTAAAGGGGGCATTTCATCTAATTCTTTCCTGAGAAAGAGTATTATTGCATTTAAGTGAGAGAGAGAGAAACAGAGATGGCGTCAATTGTAAATTATGGGATTGTTTAAAAAAAAAAAAAAAAATATTCTCCTAAAAACCGTCTCTTCATTTTGTAGGATCCCCCAGAGTTGTAAACAAAGCTATTAATAACATATTTACCTTTTCTCCACTACTAAACCACAGTACCCAAACTGTGTGTGAGAATGTACTTTTCACAGCTATGGCCTGGTCATTGCATGGCTCTGTTTTGGTCATATTGTGTACCCCGCTATCCTTCTTCTACTAGTGTACTATGATATCTGGGAACTACCTAGTGTGTGAAAACAGTCAGTGTAAAGATGAGTCTTACAGTACAGAGCGTTTTAAATAGCAGGCCAGTGGGTGGGGCTTCCTCTCTGTGATGTCACCGGAACTGTCCATCCTCACTGGGTGGCGTCCAATCAGTCTCTGCGGGGTTTAACCAATGAGAACACACCGAGCAAACACGACACAGGGTGCAACGGACACTGGGTGCAAAGAACACTGGGTAAAAAGCAGAGTTGGCCCACACCCCTGATGTTACAGTAACGCAGTGGGGAGGGTAGAGAGCGATTGAGGGAGAAGCAGAACGGAGGATACAGTAAGTGTCCCTCTGGTCCAGTGGCAAGACCGAGAGCCGTAACAAGGGAGCGAGGGGCCATGGAGAGAAGGAGAGGAAGAGGAGAGAGAGAGAGAGAGAGTACTGCTAGACTGTAGTACTATGGTGGTTTCTCTTCCTCTGTAAGGGGAGTGGTGGATTGGTTGGTCAGACGGAGAGACAGAGAAGGAAGGCAGAGTAGAGTTCCCTGTGCTCGTTAGCATGGCTAGCTCTTTAGCATGGCTAGCTGGTTAGTGTGTCCTTGTTCAGCCATCAGCTGGTCAGGTAGCTGTGCAGCTCTCTGGAGTTGATGCTCAGCACCACACCCGAGTGGTTACCTAGCAACAAGGAGAGAGAATAAGTGGGTGAGACTAGTGCCGAGGGTCAGTTGGTTTTAAAAGGGAAAATCCCACATTCTTCTTTATCTTGCAACATTAAAGCACAATATCCTTGATCATCTCAAGGGTCATCTTTTAGCCAAACTCTTAACTTTTAAAAAGTAATTATTTTATTAATATAAGTATTACAATGCTTAAATTAACCTTTAATTCACAATATTGTTCTGGAGTTAGTAGCATTAGATTAAAGAAAATACTTTTGCAAATAACTAATACCTTGCGTTAGCTGCATGGGCTTGTGAGTAGTAGCAGGCTTTTCTGTTAGTAGTAGTAGGGATTAGTCCTTATAAGGGAACGGAAGGCGGGGCTACCTCCTGCGTTACCTAGAGTCTGCGAGTCCAGATCGTCGTCGATAAACTCCTCCCCCTGGATGATGTGCTGCGTGTCCTCGCTGTGATTGACAGGGCTGGTCATCTCCTGCTCCTTCTCGTTGTGCATCTGGGCATACACATTTCGGCCAGGCAGCTTTCTGAAAAATAGTGGAGGATAGGCATCCTCAGTCCTAAGCCAAGGACTGTGGGATTTGTAGTTTTGATGAGAGGTTGTAGTTCATGTTAATGAGTGACAGATTGAGGACTTTGTGCATCGGATGCAAAGGAAGTGCTATTGGTGGGACTCGTGAAAAGAAGACAAATCATGCACAACATATTCATTCATCTACATTCTAGATTCATCAAGTACATGCATTTATGTATTCTAGTACATCTATACTGAATCAATAATGTATTCACCTACTGTATCTTCATACATGCAGTTATGTTTTCATCTGTGGTCATGCAATGCTTCAGAGGATGACTGATTCTGATGGTTGAAGCATGGTTAATGCAACACCATAATTGGGGGTTTGATTCCCACATGGGCAACATGCAGTATATTGACTATGTCACGATAAAAGCGTATACCAAAGGACATTATTGTTTTAGCTTCAGGAGTTTTTCCTGGCCACATGCTCTTGGCCAGGGATTATGAACTAGATTCAGCCGGGGGCTGACTTTTTTTCTTGAGTGGATGGTCAGGGGGGCGGGAACATAATTACAAATAATTGGTCAACTGCAAAATCTTAACTATGTGTGTCTAGTGCCCAGTGAATATCTGATATATGTGAGTCTATCATACCCACCTCTTGAACTTGTAGAGGATGAAGGATCCAGTAGCGATGACGCTGATGAGGAAGATGACAGCCAGAGCCCAGACACCTGGACCTGCCACTCCACCCTGAGAACCTGCAGGGGGAACAATACACACACACACACACACACACACACACACACACACACACACACACACACACACACACATTATGATATGGCACATACACACCCTGCACACAAGGATAGACAACACACATCAGATGGGAAATGAACAGTACACAAACACACAGGGTAGGTAACACACACACCGTCTGCCTACACACACCTGCTATGGATGTGGCCAACTAAGACACTGAAACAAGAGTATAGCTGGCATGTCACAATAAACCCAACATACACATCTCACTGCAACCAGTCCATTCCACTCTGCTTCGATAAACACCACACACACACACACACACACACACACACACACACACATACACCACACCTCAAGGTTTAGCACAGTCTGGAAGAGAGATCTGCACGCAAACTGTGCAAGAAAATATAGAGCTGTTTAAAAGCAAATGGAATAGATTAGACCTCATTCGAACATATTGTTTACCTATGTAGATATTGCGAAAATACACAATATATACAAAAGTATGTGGACACCCTTTCAAATGAGTGGATTCGGGTATTTTAGCCACACCTGTTGCTGACAGGTGTATAAAAGCCATGCAACCTCCATATACAAACATTGGCAGTAGAATGGCCTTACTGAAGAGCTCAGTGACATTCAACATGACACCGTCATAAGATGCCACCTTTCCAATAAGTGAGTTTGTCAAATTTCTGCCCTGCTTTATGAAATGGTTTTCCATGGCCGAGCAGCCATTGGACTTTGGAGCAGTGGCAACGCATTCTCTGGAATGATGAATCACGCTTTACCATCTGGCAGTCCGACGGACGAATCTGGGTTTGGCGGATGCCAGGAGAATGCTATCTGCCCGAATACATAGTACCAACTGTAAAGTTTGGTGGAGGAGGAATAATGGTTTGGGGCTGTTTTCATGGTTTAGACAAGGCCCCTTACTTCCAGTAAAGGGAAATCTTAACGCTACATCATACAATGACATTCTAGATGATTCTGTGCTTCCAACTTTGTGGCAAAAGTTTGGGGAAGGCCTTTTCCTTGTTTCAGCATGACAATACCCCCATTCACAAAATGAGGTCTATACAGAAATGGTTTGTCGAGATCGGTGTGGAACATCTTGACTGGCCTGCACAGAGCCCTGATCTCAACCCTATCGAACACCTTTGGGATGAATTTGAACGCCAACTTCGAGCCAAGCCTAATCGCTCAACATCAGTGCCCGACCTCACTAATGCTTTTGTGGCTGAATGGAAGCAAGTCCACACAGCAATGTTCCAAAGTACAAAAATATAAATGCAACATGTAACATGTCTTGTGAGTATGCAGGCCGTGGAATAATTAACTTCGTAGGGTATAGGGGGCAGCATTTTCTCTTTTGGATAAATGGCGTGCCCAATTTCAACTTCCTGCTACTCATGCCAGGAATATAAAATATGCATTAGTATTAGTATATTTGGATATAAAACACTCTGAAGTTTCTGGAACTGTTTGAATCATGTCTGTGAGTATAACAGAACTTATGTAGCAGGCAAAACCCCGAGGACTAACCATTCAGAAAACATTTTAGGTCTCTGTCCATTGAGTTCTCATTGGCAAACGATATTTCTTAGGAACTTGTTTTCAGTTCCTATCGCTTCCACTGGATGTCACCAGTCTTTGGAATTTGGTTGAGGTTATTCCTTTGTCTGGGCATCTAGGAACTGCGTAACACTGTTGAGAGTTGCGCAAGACTTGAAAAGTAGCTTGGTTTGTTGTGTTCCTGTATTGAACACAGATAGACCCGTCTTCAATTTGATCGATTATTAATGTTTAAAAATACCCAAAGTTGTATTACAAAAGTAGTTTGAAATATTTTGGCAAAGTTTATAGGCAACTTTTGAAATATTTTGTAGTGACGTTGTGTATTTTGGAAGCAGTTTTTTCTGGATCAAACGGGCCAAATAAATTGACATTTTGGATATATGGACGGAATTAAACGAACAAAAGGACCAATTGTGATGTTTATAGGACATATTGGAGTGCCAACAAAAGAAGCTCATCAAAGGTAAGGCATGTTTTATATTTTATTTCTGCATTTTGTGTAGCGCCTGCAGGGTTGAAATATGCTACCCTCTTTGTTTACTGTTGTGCTACCATCAGATAATAGCTTACAAGGAGTTACTGCAAAGCCTTATGGAGGGACTCCATACCCCGGCAGAACGCCATGACCATGCATTCAATATACTCTGCAGATTCCCTACTAGGCAGCAAGCCATAAAAGTAATTCCCCAGACTCTCAGCAACCCCGCCAGCAGCAACGCTCCTTCCCAGCCTACCCCGGTGTCCCGAGAACCTTGCTTACCTCCTCCGGAGTGCTACATTGGAGATACCCGACGTCCACCTTACCGAGAGAATCCGAGGTCACCCGAGTGCCCGTATCACTGAGGGCGGTTGACTCACCTCCTCCAGAGACCAAGCTACTGGGAAGGGCTAGATTGTCTCCGGATGAACATTTACTCAGGTTGAGCACCAGGATCTGTATGTATTGAGGGACTACAGGACATTATATTTCCACCTGTCCATTAAAAAGACCAGGCTCACCAGTAGGTAGCGTACTCTGGTGAGCCATACAGGGATTTTCCAATCTCCCCTTACTCCTACCCCTTTCCATGCCACTGTTGTGGGTTGACCAGGTCAAATCTTTCCGGGTGCTCATTGACTCTAGGGCTGATGAGAGCTTTATTGAAGCTATCTTTGTGTCGGAGCTGGGAATCTCCACTCAACCCCTCTCCATTCCCATGGACGTCAGAGTGCTGTATGGGCTCTCTATTGGTAATGTGGTTCCTATCAACCTACAAGTATCAGGAAATCACAGTAAGTGTATGTAGTTCCTGCTCATAGAATCCCCCCATGTACCCGTAGTTTTGGGGTATTCATGGCTCCAGATGCACCATCCCATGACTGACTGGGCTGCTGGTTCTATCGTGGGTTGGACCCCGTTCTGCCATGTAAAGTGTAATAAGTCAGCACAGCCTGCCCCAGGACATCTTCCTGCTGGCTTGGGAGAAGCCTCAGATCTCACCGCCATTCTCGCGGAGTACCTGGACCTCCAAGAGGTCTTCAACAAGGCCAGCAATACGTCTCTCCCTTCGCATCGACCCTGCGTCTGCGCCATTGACCATCTCCCGGCTATGGCTATGGAGGCTATGGAGGAGTATATTGAGAACTCTCTCGCTGCAGGGAATGTTCGTCCATCTGCCTCTCCCGCCAGCGCAGGGTTCTTCTTTGTGAAGAAGGACAAAACCCTGCGCCTGTGTATCGACTACCGGTTAAAAAAACATTACCCTCTACCACTCATCTCCTCGGCTTTCGAACCTCTTAAGTGAGTGACCATCTTCTCCAAGTTGGACTTTCGGAATGCTTACCATCTGGATACGGGAAGGAGACGAGTGAAAGACAACCTTTAACACGGCTCGCGTGCACTATGAGTACTTGGTTATGCCATTCAGACTGACCAACGCTCCTGCTGTGTTCCAGACCCTGGTCAACATGCTGAACCGGTTCGTGTTTATGTACCTCGACGTCATCCTTGTCTTTTCTCATTTGGCTCAAGAGCACGTCATCCATGTCCGACAGGTCCTTCAGTGAGAACCAGCTTTCGTTAACGCAGAGAAGTGTGAATTCCATCGCACAACTATCTCCTTGCTAGGATACGTCATCGCTGCACGAAATATACAGATGGATTAGACAAGGTGAGAGCAGTGGTGAATTGTCCTCAACCCACATTCAGAGTGCAGATGCAACATTTCCTGAGTTTTGCTAACTTCTACAACCGCTTAATCCGGGGTTACAGCACCCTGGCTTCCCTCCTCGCAGCACTCACCTCTCCCAAGGTTCCATTCACATGGTCTCCAGCAGCTGACTGGGCATTCTCTGACCTCAAACATCGATTCACGACAGCCCCCATCTTAATCCATTTGGAACCGTCCCGTCGATGCCTCGGATGTTGGAGTGGCGGCCGTCCTGACCCAGCGTTCTGCACCCCTGCGCTTTTCTCTCTCATCATCTTACCCATGTTGAGAGGAACTATGATGTGGGAAATCGAGAACTCCTCGCCGTCAAGATGGCGTTGGAGGAGTGGAGGCACTGATTGGAGGGACAGCGGAACACCCATTCTTAGTGTGGACTGACCATAAGGTGGTGGACTGACCATAAGAACCTGGAATATCTTCGCACCGCCAAGCGCTTCAACTCTAGGCAGGCTTCTTGGGGCCCTGTCATTCACCCATTTAAATTTCACTCCTACCACCTGGGGTCCAAGAATGTGGAGCCTGACACTCTCTCACATTTGTATAGCCCCCGGTGCTACTCAGTCTGACCCTGAGACCAGGGTCCCTACCTCCTGCCTAGCAGCTGCACTCGTCAAGGGCTATAGAGAGCCTGGTCCTTAAGGCACAGCGTTCCCAACTGTACGGCTAACTGGAAGTTTGTCCCAAACTCTGCCCGTTCCCCGGTCCTGGAATTGGCACATTCCCCGAGACTGACCTGCCATCCAGATTCCAGTCGGACTCTGGCTTTCATCCAACAACACTTTTGTTGGCCTTCCATGGTTCCTGAAGTCTCCTCATCCGTCACCACCTGCTCTGTGTGTGCACAAAATAACACTTCGTGGCAAGCTCCGGCTGGCCTTCTTCAACCACTCCCTGTCCCTCACCGGCCCTGGTCCCATATATCCGTGGACTTTGTTACTGGTCTTCCTCTGTCTGGATCGTGTTCTAAAGATGCCCATGTCATTCCCCTTCCTAAGTTACCCTCAGCCAAGGAGAAGGCTCAGATCATGGTGCAGCACGTCTTCCGGATCCATGGACTTCGGTTGACATGGTCTCCGATTGTGGTCCTCAGTTCTCGTCCGCTGGTAGGCATTCTTCACCCTCATTGGGCAGTCGGCCAGCCTGTCTTCTGGTTTTCACCCCCAATCTAAGTGCCAGTCGGAGCGAGCCAATCAGGACCTGGAGTCGCTCTTTGTTGCCTCGTCTCCGCCATCCCCACCACCTGGAGCCAGCAACTCATGCCTGTAACACCCTTCCCTGCTCGGCCACTGGTCTCTCACCTTTCAAGTGTTCCTTGGGATATCAGCCCCCACGCTTCCCTGAGCAAGAGGACGAAGTCAGCATACCCTCTGCCCAGATGTCCGTCCGCCGCTGTCTCCGTACCTAGAAGAAAGCCCGGGCCGCTCTTCTGAAGACCACATCCAGGTATCGACAAGAGGCGGATTGGCGCTGGACCCCTGCTCCCCGCTAACGGCTCAGGCAGAAGGCATGGCTTTCCACTCAGGACCTGCCCCTCCAGGTGGAGTCCCGTAAACTTTCCCCCCATTTCATCGGCCCTTTCCCCATCTCTAAAATCCTTAGCCCCTCTGCTGTTTGTCTTCTGTTGCCCCGCAACCTCCGTATACAAATAAAATAGTATTTGTCACATGCTCCGAATACAACAGGACCTTACCGTGAAATACTTACTTTACAATCCCATAACCAAAAATGCAGTTCAAGAAAGTTAAGAAAATATTTACTAAATAAACTGAAGACAAAATAGTCAAATAAAAAAGTAACACAATAAAACAGGGCAATATACAGGGTGTACCAGTACCGAGTAAATGTGCGGAAGTACAGGTTAGTCAAGTTATTTTGTACATGTAGGTAGGGGTAAAGTGACACTGCATAGATAATAAACAGCGAGTAGCAGCAGTGTAAAAACAAAGGGGGGTCAATGTAAATAGTCTGGGTGGCCATCTGATTAATTGTTAAGCACTTATGGCTTGGGGGTAGAAGCTATTAAGGAGCCTTTTGGTCCTAGACTTGGCGCTCCGGTACTGCTTGCCTTGCGGTAGCAGAGAGAACAGTCTATGACTTGGGACTTGGGTGACTGGAGCCTTCCTCTGACACCACATGGTATATAGGTACTGGATGGTAGGAAGCTTGGCCCCAGTGATGTACTGGGCCATAAGCACTACCCTCTGTAGCGCCTTACGTTCAGATGTTGAGCAGTTGTGAACCTCCACACCCCCTCTAACCGGCTGAAAATTGCAAAAATGGTTTTCAGTATGGTCCTTTACCACTTCTACCGTGAGACCTGAGTCCGAGCCAGCGACCTGTACACAGCATCCAGAAGCTATCAACTGCCTTTTCTCTCATTGATTTTTCTCTCAGGAGTGTGACATGGGTCCATGTGCAGTGAGCATGGAGAGAGATCCAGTCCAAACTTCTCTCATGCTGCTAGTGTACTGGTAGGAAAATGGACAAAGACATAATGGATTGTAAGGTGAGAGACATTATCAAGGGTCATTCACGTAATTAATTTAGGCTTATCCAAAAATATTTGGGGCATTAGGTTGATTGTGGAGGTCTGCACACTGTGACATTTATTGTAATTTAGACCAAGAATGCATTGTCATTACATCAAATGATGAGAAACGTTCATGCTAGAAAAATGTCAATGTAAAAGTACATTCTGCGAGTGTCAGTGTGTGCTAAGTTGAGGGTGTTAGTGATCGAACCAACGTGAAGCACTAAGGACTGCAATTCTACATTTGGGTTAAAATGTGAGGAGAGATACTAGATTGTAGCTTGGGCTAACCATGCCCCAATCTCATTCTTAGCAAGGTTGGTGTGAGAATGTTATAACATGTGTTCTCTTTCCTGTGAAATGTTATTAAAATGCTGTAAGGCAATTTGTGCCTCTCTGGCTGACAAGATTTCAGCAGCTATCATGTTTTCTGCTCCTCCAGAAGATGGTAAAAACTAATGAGCTCCTCCTCCTCCTCTCTAATGAGCTCCTTCGCTCCCATTTCCCCCTGTAGATACAGGGAGGATGAGTACTGATTGAAGGTTGTTTTCCTTTAACAAGTTGAGGGTAAAGGCCATCTATACCCTTAACCTGTTCACATCATGTGGAACAATGAGCTGATGAGCAAGCACCAACCTTTTGAAGGTCTTAACAGAATTTCTAAACAACTGGGTTGTTGTATATGTTGACTAGGTTGATGGCCCAGGGACAGTTAGTTAAAAACATTTGTCAATGCAATCCGATTGTGGTAAGAAATATTGAAACAATGGTTAACATTGAGAGATTTATTCACCTATGAATCTACAGATCTCTTGGCATGTGTGTATTTTTGATACTAACTTTCATTAATAAAGTATAACCTTTATTATGATTATAGTATTACCATGCTAAGTGGATTGTACAACCCAGAATGAAGGGTTTGAAATGAGGAAGTGTCTGTTTTTTGATTGTGTTGTGTTGATTTCCCTTACTTTAACAGGAGTATAGAATATTTTGATAGAAAAGCTCAAATCTAAGTGCTTACATTTAATGTAATGATCATTATCACACAAGTGATAAGAGGATGGATGTAATGGAATTGACATTTTTGTGCTTTTCTTATAACTTATTTCTATGTTCTACTCATGTGCTGTTCTATAAACCAATTTCTGTATTCATGCAAGTGGCTGACGGTACAAATCAGTAGCTGCCATTTGGCAGTATGCCCAGACCTTGTTTTAAGAACGAACAAAAGATCTCAGTTTCAAGGTCTCAGCTTGGAGCGAAGAAGCCTCGTGAGCTATTGGTCTGTCACATGTTATGAGCCACTATTGGTCAGTCACATGAATGAAACAAAACTGTAATGATTAATGAAAATATATGTAAATACAGTGGGGCAAAAAAGTATTTAGTCAGCCACCAATTGTGCAAGTTCTCCCACTTAAAAAGATGAGAGAGGCCTGTAATTTTCATCATAGGTACACTTCAACTATGACAGACAAAATGAGGGAAAGAAAATCCAGACAATCACATTGTAGGATTTTTAATTTATTTATTTGCAAATTATGGTGGAAAATACGTATTTGGTCAATAGTCTTCACAAGGTTCTCACACACTGTTGCTGGTATTTTGGCCCATTCCTCCATGCAGATCTCCTCTAGAGCAGTGATGGGGCTGTTGCTGGGCAACACAGACTTTCAACTCCCTCCAAAGATTTTCTATGGGTTAAGATCTGGAGTCTGGCTAGGCCACTCCAGGACCTTGAAATGCTTCTTACGAAGTCACTCCTTCGTTGCCCGGGCGGTGTGTTTGGGATCATTGTCATGCTGAAAGACCCAGCTACGTTTCATCTTCAATGCCCTTGCTGATGGAATGAGGTTTTCACTCAAAACCTCACGATACATGGCCCCATTCATTCTTTCCTTTACACGGATCAGTCGACCTGGTCCCTTTGCAGAAAAACAGCCCCAAAACATGTTTCCACCTCCATGCTTCACAGTAGGTATGGTCTTTGTTCTCCAAACACGACGAGTTGAGTTTTTATCAAAAAGTTATATTTTGGTTTCATCATATGACATTCTCCCAATCTTCTTCTGGATCATCCAAATGCTCTCTAGCAAACTTCAGACGGGCCTGGACATGTACTGGCTTAAGCAGGGGGACAGGATATGCAGGATAAGCAGGATATGAGTCCCTGGCGGCGTAGTGTGTTACTGATAGTAGGCTTTGTTAGTTTGGTCCCAGCTCTCTGCAGGTCATTCACTAGGTTCCTCCGTGTGGTTCTGGGATTTTTGCTCACCGTTCTTGTGATCATTTTGACCCCACGGGGTGAGATCTTGCCTGGAGCCCCAGATCGAGGGAGATTATCAGTGGTCTTGTATGTCTTCCATTTCCTAATAATTTCTCCCACAGTTGATTTCTTCAAACCAAGCTGCTTACCTATTGCAGATTCAGTCTTCCCAGCCTGGTGCAGGTCTACAATTTTGTTTCTGGTGTCCTTTGACAGCTCTTTGGTCTTGGCCATAGTGGAGTTTGGAGTGTGACTGTTTGAGGTTGTGGACAGGTGTATTTTATACTGATAATAAGTTCAAACAGGTGCCATTAATACAGGTAACGAGTGGAGGACAGAGGAGCCTCTTTAACGAAGAAGTTACAGGTCTGTTAGAGCCAGAAATCTTGCTTGTTTGTAGGTGACCAAATACTTATTTTCCACCATAATTTGCAAATAAATAAATTACAATGTGATTTTCTGGATTTTGTCTGTCATAGTTGAAGTGTACCTATGATGAAAATTACAGGCCTCTCATCTTTTTAAGTGGGAGAACATGCACAATTGGTGGCTGACTAAATACTTTTTTGCCCCACTGTATATGTAAATATAACTTGTCTGTGTATAGCCATATATAAAGACAACTGCTGGGACTGCCCAGACGGAGCTTCGGACAGACATTCACTATGGTGCATTAAGTTTGTTGGAACCTCTCCAGCGGGCCGACCAATAGAAAATGATTAATTCAAGAGTGACTTTGAGTGTCCTTGTGTAAGAATTTCTGCCAGGATAACGCCTTGCTGACATCGGTTACGGAGCGGGTGATCACACAGTCGTCCGGAACGGCTGGTGTTCTCCGATCTCCCCTCATTATCCCTATTTATACCTGCTTATTCTGTTTGTCTGTTGCCAGTTCGTCTTGTCAAGTCGTACCAGCGTGTTCCCGTGTTTCCTGTGCTCTAGTTTGTTTTTCCTAGTCTTCCCATTTCTGACCTTGATGCTGCCTGCCGTCCTGAACCTGCCTGACTCTGATTTGGATTATGACTCTTGGCCTGCCTTGACTTACTTTTTTACCTGACCCTTGTTCTATAATGAACACTGAGACTCGTGCTATCCGCCTCCTGTGTCTGCATCTAGGTCTTAGCCTGAGCCTTGATAACAATTGGTCTCAGGATCTCGTCACGGCATCTCTGTGCATTCAAAGTGCCATTGATAAAAATGCAATCATGTTCGTTGTGAGTAGCTTATGCCTGTCCATACCATAACCCCACCGCCATCATGGGGCACTCTGTTCACAACGTTGACATCAGCAAACCGCTCGCCCATACGATGCCACACACGCGGTCTGAAGTTGTGAGGTTCGGTTGACGTACTGCCAAATTCTCTAAAATGACATTGGAGGCGGCTTATGAGATGAAATGTTCGGTGTGCAGGTGTCCACATACTTTTTGGTCATGTAGTGTATCTAACAGTTTAGCAATTTAGTAGGTAAGAAATTAGGGAAATAACACTGAAAGCAGAGCAGGGAGAAGGTAACAAAAACAGAAGCCCAATCAGATTTGAGGAGATCAAAAGGAAATAGACTCCTTTTGAGAAAGCAGGAAGGAAAGCTAATACAAGATTGTGTGGGGCGACTAACGCACCGATCTCCGTCGCTCTCGGGGACGAGTCATTAGCTACTAGTCCTTTGAAATAGATTGATTAAAAACTAAATTATCGATTCAAAGTCAACATTACACCAAATAACATTGGAGAACATAACTATTATAAAATCATATTTACAACATCACAAAGACATGATTACAGTAATGGGAATGGTTACCTGCGTTAGGATCAGCTAAGGTCACCAACACCTGTAGACCTCCTCGTACGAAGAAGCTAACATTGTTCTCATTGAAGGCCTGCTTAATGGCAGGGATACGCTGTGGAAAAAATGTAAAACACAACCATTAAAATTCACACAATTCAATTTCTACCAATATGAATGAGTCCAACAATGCCAATGAGTTAGGTAGTGTGTCTGTTTGATAGTGTACCTTATCCACAAATACACTCCTCTTAGCAGGCTTGCTCTCTGGTGGGAGAATGTACAGCTCGGCTGTGGTGGGCAGGCCCGGCTTCACCATGGTTACCAGGGACTCCTGGGGGACACCTGTGATCTGGGGGTCAAAGGTCATGGTCAGAAACGACATCTTCAACGTATGGGACATGTATCCCATGTTTCTACGACATCAGCATTTTTTTTTGTTGATTCAGGTAGTCCCTCCATCGCCAAATGTTTTCTCCCATTTCATAACTATACTGAACGTTCCTGTCATGTCTATATCAAATAGAATAATTTAACCAAAACATATTGAGGCCAATGCAGATGCTATCATTATGTATCCTAAGGAATAGACTGGTTATGTTATAGCATCAGGTCATGTATGAGGTGAGTACAGTAGACCCACCTTGGCCAGAATCCTGGTGACCACCTGACCCACGTCCTCCCTCCACTCTGGAATGTTGGGGTTGAGGAGGTCCAGGTTACTGCTGAAGGCCAGAGGGATGACCTGGAAAATGTCTGGGATTGGACAGAACACACAGCCAAGTCGGCAGCCATTTTGGGTTACGGCATTCAGATGAACAAAAAACAAATTGCGATTTTAATTATACCCTATCCATTTCTATCGTTAAAATGATTTAGAATAAGTCAACAGTTCCTCACAATCCTACATTCACTTCTTCTGCAGTATGTGTATTCTGTATCATCAGGTCTCAAGGGGTAAGATAATACAGTACTGTTCTGCTCAGTTAGCATTCTCTCATGAATAAATTAAACTCATCTAGATTTGTTAAGATGACATCATTATCTGTGACAGTTACACAACAGCAACACATGAGGTCATGGAAAACACCAGGGACACAGTTACACAACGGCAACACATGAGGTCATGGAAAACACCAGGGACACAGTTACACAACAGCAACACATGAGGTCATGGAAAACACCAGGGACACAGTTACACAACAGCAACACATGAGGTCATGGAAAACACCAGGGACACAGTTACACAACAGCAACACATGAGGTCATGGAAAACACCAGGGACACAGTTACACAACAGCAACACATGAGGTCATGGAGAGACACAGAGACACAACCAAACAACTAGAGCTATATCATCTAGAATAAAACTATTGACTCATACGATAACATCATAAATAGTTGATGTACAGCTCACAAATAACTTCATATATAAGTACTCATCAGCACTGCAATGTCCCCTCTCTCTTACCGTAGATGCGGACTGTCTTGGTGTCCTGCACCATGGAGCGTCCATTAGAGGCCTGGACAGTGACAGACACCTCTCCTTCCGCAGGGAACCGCGTTATCAGACTATTCTCCAGGGACAGCTTGGGCTGCATGGAGACACACAGTGAATGTGTTCATTCATCATTTCCCCAAATCATTCATAAACTCTCAACATTAGCTTTAGCACTGTTAGCATCACAAAAAAGACAGTGGTTGCATATGGCTCAGGTCACCTTTTGAACATTAGTTTAGATCTGCATTTAAAGTGTGTTGCCTGTGTGTTGCGTGTGTGTCAGTATGAATTAACGGTAGGTTGTGCGTGTGTGTCAGTGTCAGAGGAAGCTGGTGGGAGGAGCTATAGGAGGAAGGGCTCACGGTAATGGCTGGGGTTGGATTGATGGAACGGAGTCAAACATGTGGCTTCCATGTGTTTGATGTGTTTGATTATTCCATTCCAGCCATTACAATGAGCTCATCCCACCAGCCTCCTCTGGTCAGTATACATTACCTGTAGGTTGTCTCCTATCCACCAGTAGAAGACAGTCAGGTTGGCCTCTGAAGGAAGCACCACAGCTGTCAGGTTGACTTCCTGGTTAACCCCAGCAATGGGAACTACTTCCAGGTGAACTTCCTGTAGAGGGGCTGTGACCTGGATGTACATGGTGGCCTGGTCGTGTCCGGCCATGTTCTCGGCCTTGACAGTGACACGGTAGACCCCCAGCTGTTCGTAGCGGTGCTGGATGGGCTCGTCTGTCACTGTCAGGTTCTGGTAGATGGCCCTCACCCCGTCACCCAGGTCCACCTGGTATTTAGTGTTGCTGGTGTCACCCTGAGTGAGGGAGGAGGTACAGGAGGAGAACGTCACTGAATTGGGCTGATAAATGGGATAAAAACGAATGCTCTATTTTTCGCGTCAAACTCATTCCACGGAGGGCCGAGTGTCTGCATGTTTTTGCTGGACTTGATTGATGAATTAAGGTCACTGACTAGTAAAGGAACTCCCTTCACCTGGTTGTCGAGGCCTTAATTGAAATATATATACTACGAATGTAGTTTGAGGTGATAGCGAAGTAACTTTGGTCAACTCTGAGTTCAAGTTGAGATAACCAGTACCACGAGAGTGCCTCACCTTCGAGCCAGGTACATTTCTATGGCAAAGAACCCTTCAGACTTAACCTGCTCCAGTGCAGGCCAACTCAGAGTTAACCTGAATTGAGTGTCTGAGCTGCGAGTTGAGGACCAATGAAATCAGATTCCCTCCCTCTCGCAAAAAAAGATTGCTTCATCATCCACTTCATTTGAGGAAGACAACTCAATAAACATTTTATGAATATTATGGATTTTAAACATGTATGTACATATAAGTGTCTTATAGCGTCTGAAAGCTTAACCTCTTGAACCTATTGGGGCGCTATTTCATTATTGGATAAAAAAAAGTGCCCATTTTAAGCGCAATATTTTGTCACAAAAAGATGCTCGACTATGCATATAATTGACAGCTTTGGAAAGAAAACACTCTGACGTTTCCAAAACTGCAAAGATATTATCTGTGAGTGCCACAGAACTGATGCTACAGGCGAAACCAAGATGAAACTTCAAACAGGAAATGAGCAGAATTTTTGAGGCTCTGTTTTCCATTGTCTCCTTATATGGCTGTGAATGTGCCCTGAACGAGCCTACACTTTCTGCCGTTTGCCCAAGGTGTCTGCAGCATTGTGACGTATTTGTAGGCATATCATTGGAAGATTGGCCATAAGAGACTACATTTACCAGGTGTCTGTCCGGTGTCCTTTGTCGAAATTGGTGCGTAATCTCCAAGCTGCACGCATTCATCCATGTGATTCAGGGGAGAGAGGAGACTTCCACGAACGATATATCATCGAAGAGATATGTGAAAAACACCTTGAGGATTGATTCTAAACAACGTTTACCATGTTTCAGTCGATATTATGGAGTTAATTTGGAAAAAAGTTCTGCGTTTTGATGACTGAATTTTCGGGTTTTTTTGGTAGCCAAACGTGATGTACAAAACGGAGCGATTTCTCCTACACAAAGAATCTTTTTGGACAAACTGAACATTTTGCTATGGTTGAAAAGCATATTTTGAAAATCTGAGATGACAGACAGTGTTGTTAACAAAAGGCTAAGCTTGAGAGCTAGCATATTTATTTCATTTCATTTGCGATTTTCATGAATAGTTAATGTTGTGTTATGCTAATGAGCTGCGGGGATAGTTACATTCCTGGATACAGGTTTTTTTTCGTAGCTAAACGTGATGAACAAAACGGAGCGATTTGTCCTAAACAAATAATATTTTTGGAAAAACTGAACATTTGCTATCTACCTGAGAGTCTCCTCATTGAAAACATATGAAGTTCTTCAAAGGTAAATTATTTTATTTGAATGCTTTTCTTGTTATCACAATCACACAGGCAAAGAAGACACAAAAACACACACATTTACTCTGAACAGCCACACACAACTACCGCACCCCTGTGGTTTTTTGAGACTCCCTACGCTGCTCTAAACTCTGGCTTAAGTCATCCGTACCTGTTCCTGGTGGACGATGAAGGTGATGTCATCACCAGGCGCCACAGCCAGTATCTGCCCCTTTATACCCAGCTGGAGGCCTCTGGGAGGCAGCAGAGGACAGGTGTGCTGCTTGGCGCTCTGCTGCTTGTTTACTCCCCCCTCACACATGTTGGACACAACCTTCCTGTACCTGCAACACAGCACAGGGCCGTACCAATGTCAGAAAACAGGGAAACTTGTGATGGGGCAGGTGTAGTTTAAGGTAAGGCATAGAGACTAGAGTACTAAAAGAATAATGATGCCTTTTTTAATGAGATGAGGTAGGGAGAGGGAGAGTGGTGAGAGGCAGCATGTGCGTGTTTGTGTGTGTGTATATGTGTGTTTGTGTTTTGTGCATTCTATTAACCCTCACCCTGTGCTGGACTCGAAGTCATGTCCCAGATGGCAGTCGTCAGGTGGCGAGTCTGGGTCGTGCCAGAAGTCAGCAAAGCATCTATCTCCCTCGGTCTTCAGGCTCTGGGCACGCTCAAACCCATAGTCACTAAACACACAGAGAAAGAGGAGAACGTTACCCCCGAGGCACTGATCTACGATATTTTCTTGTGTTTCTCCCACTAATGGTTAAGGTTAGAATTGGAAGAGGGGGAAATATCCTAGAACAGTGCCTAAGGGTAAGCTCCATCTAGGGTGCAGACAAAGGGCAAAGGTCAAAGAGCAAATACAATTCATGATCTCAATGATCGATAGACACCAACAACAAAGACGCCAACAGGCTTCACATAATAGGATCAATATCAATCGCCTAGAGTCGACACACAGCATTGATTGATTCTGTTTGTTGTGAATCAATCAAGCTTTAGGGTCAATGTCATTCTTATCATCTTATCAAGAACAGTGTTGTAAATTAAAGAGGATCCTCATTGAAAATGCTTGTACTGGATTTTCAATCCATCTCCTGAAGACAAAAGGAACCCTAACCCTGACAGTGACCCGTATCATTTATTTATTAAGTCTTTATCTGAAGTATATTCTATTGCATTAGAGTGTTCTGGTTTTGCTGTGGTGTCTCACCAGTTGAAGTCTTTCTCGGAGCACTGGCAGGTCTTGGTAGTGAGGGCGGAGGTGTAGCTCTTCCCCTTGATGCAGAATGCGGTGTCCTTCCTCTTCCTAAAACTCCTCTCCTGACCCATGATGCACTTCTCTCCCTGATGCGGGCCAAAAGTATACATTAGCTGATTGTAAAAGTGTAGGATAAACGCAAGATATTTACAAAGACATGGGAATGTGTGTGTGTGTGTGTGTGTGTTGGGTACCTTCAGGTCAGTGAGTTTCCAGGAGTCGTAGTCGGCCTCAGTACACTGTCTGGGGAATGACTGTCTGAAGTCCACCTTGACAAGCTCCCAGTCTGACCGGTAACTGATGTGACCAAACACCCTGCAGAGAGATATAAGAGGGAGAGAGATACATTTATATTGTCACATGCACAGTGAAGTGCAGTAATCGATATCAAAATAGTGTAACAAACAATATGAATAATAATGATATATAAGTAAATATAAATATATATACAGTACCAGTCAAAAGTTTGGACACAACTACTCATTCAAGGGTTTTTCTTAATTTTTTATTATTTTCCACATTGTAGAATAATAGTAAAGACATCAGAACTATGAAATAACACATACTGTATGGAATCATGTAGTAACCAAAAAAGTGTTAAACAAATCTAAATGTATTTATATTTGATATTCTTCAAATAGCCACCCTTTGCCTTGACGACAGCTTTGCACAATAATAAGCAAAAGAGAAACAACAGTCCATCATTACTTTAAGACATAAAGGTCAGTCAATACGGAACATTTCAAGAACTTTGAAAGTTTCTTCAAGTGCAGTCGCAAAAACCATCAAGCGCTATGATGAAACTGGCTCTCATTCGGACCGCCACAGGAAAGGAAGACCCAGAGTTACCTCTGCTGCAGAGGACAAGTTCATTAGAGTTACCAGCCTCAGAAATTGCAGCCCAAATACATGCTTCACAGAGTTGTTCAGAGGAGACTGTGGGAATCCGGCCCTCAATTGCTGCAAAGTGTCACGTGTGCTCCCTCTCCGGGCCTCTAGGTCACCTGGCTGTTCGTTAGGGCGTATACCATCACCTCGTTGATTACCTGCCCTTTATATGTCCCTCCCTTTGGTTTCTTCCCAAGTCGTCATTGTTGCTGTTTCATGTCGGTGCGCTATTTGTGTTTCTTGTTTTGTTAAATGTATTCACTCCCTGAACTGGCTTCCTGACTCTCGACGTACATCGTTACAGAATGACGACTCAACAAAGGGAAGCAATCAGGGAGTGTTTTTTTGTGTGTGTTGGGGGTGATGTTGGGTCCGGTGTTTGGAGAGGAGCTACCTGGGAAGCCTCAGCCGGTTTGTAGGCTCCCATACCTCAACGGGTTCATTACTCTTCCATGCCTAAGCTGGGTGAACAGGTTCCCGTGCCTCAACCGAGGCAACCGGGGGGTCTCGACACAACAGGCTCTCACTCCTCAGCCGGTTCGTCAGGTTTCTGCGTAGGTTGACCGGTCCACTCTGGATCCCCGGGCTGGAGCTGAACGCGCCGGGGAGGGTGTACTGTCACGTATGCTCTCTCTCTGGTGCTCAAGGTCGTCATGCTCTCACACCTCAGCCGGATCGACAGGTTCCCACGCCTTAGCAGAGGTGACCAGTCCGCTCCTAGCCCTCACCCTCCGATCAAACAGGTCCCAGACATGCTCAATGGGATTGAGATCTGGGCTCTTCACTGGCCATGGCAGAACACTGCTATTCCTGTCTTGCAGGAAATCATGCACATAACGAGCAGTATGGCTGGTGGCATTGTCATGCTACATGGTCATGTCAGGATGAGCCTGCAGGAAGGGTACTGCATGAGGGAGGAGGATGTCTTCCTGTAATGCACAGTGTTGAGATTGCCTCCAATGACAACAAGCTCAGTCTGATGATGCTGTGACACACCGTCCTAGACCATGACAGACCCTCCACCTCCAAATCGATCCCATTCCAGAGTACAGGCCTTGGTGTAACGCTCATTCCTTCGACAATAAACGCAATTCCGACCATCAACCCTGGTGAGACAAAACCGCGACTTCTCAGTGAAGAGCACCTTTTTCCAGTCCTGTCTGTTCCAGCGACGGTGGGTTTGTGCCCATAGGCGATGTTGATGCCGGTGATGTCTGGTGACGACCTGCCTTTACAACAAGCCTCTACAAGCCCTCAGTCCAGCATCTCTCAGCCTATTGCAGACAGTCTGAGCACTGATGGAGGGATTGTGCGTTCCTGGTGTAACTCGGGAAGTTGTTGCCATCCTGTACAAGTCCCGCAGGTGTGATTTTCGGATGTACCGATCCTGTGCAGGTGTTGTTACACGTGATCAGCTGTCTGTCCTGTCTCCCTATAGCGCTGTCTTAGGCGTCTCACAGTACGGACATTGCAATTTACTGCCCTGGCCACATCTGCAGTCCTCATGCCTCCTTGCAGCCAGACTAAGGCACATTCACGCAGATGACCAGAGTCAGTAGAAAGGCCTCTTTAGTGTCCTACGTTTTCATAACTCTGATCTTAATTGCCTACTGTCTGTAAGCGGTTAGTGTCTTAATGACCATTCCACAGGTACATGTTCATTAATTGTTTATAGTTCATTGAACAAGCATGGGAAACAGTGTTTAAACCCTTTACAATGAAGACCTGTGAAGTTATTTGGATTTTTACAAATTGTCTTTGAAAGACAGGGTCCTGTCTTGTAAACAGGGCTGGTAAGTGAGTGGAAGCAGGAACATATAAGTACTTATCGTTATATACTAGTGAAAATATACTGTATACATGTAAAGAGGATACATAATACATATATATAAGAGGAGAATTAGTGACTAGCAGCACGATAAAATAGATAGGTACTAATTGTATTGGCAATCAATAATCAATGAACAGCAGTGTAGTGGTAGTAATACATCCAATCAATAATCATAGCATAGGTGTGAGGGGAGAAGTAGTTGTTAGCCAACAGTCTTATGGCCAGGGGGTTGAAGCTGTTCAGGAGTCTGTTGGTCTAAGCCTTGATGCACCGGTACTGTCTGCCTGGATGGGAGCATTGAGAGCAGAGGTTCTCCATGTCTCGGGTGGTTGGAGTCTCAGACACTCCTGAGAAGTGCTTCCTGGATGACTGGGAGCTCACCCCCAGTGATTGGCTGGGCCGTCCGCACCACCCTCGGTCGGTCTGACTGTCTGCCCTGTCTGTTCTGCACTCATCCGTCTGCCCACCCTTCCACATCCAACCATTTCCACATTTATCCTCATAGGCTGCGTTTAGACAGGCAACCCAATTCTAAAAAAAAAATTCCACTCATTTAAGTATTTTTGACCAATCACATCAGACATTTTCACGTCTGATCTTTTTCAGAACTGATCTGATTGATCAGAAGAAAAATTCGTTTAAAAAAAAAATAAGCAAAAAAACAAGCAGCATGTCTAAACGTAGCCATCGAGCTCCAACTCCTATTCCATGGGGTGTGACTCCTGAACCATATCCTCTGGTCCCTGGTCATGTGACATGGTTGAACCAATCCCGTCTTTTGGGAACAGAGCAGTCGGACAGTAGTGTCGTGACATGTCTCTGCTCTCTACTTATCAACACTTCCCTAATGAGCAGGGATCCACTTGAGTGCTCCTGGACCTTTCTATAGTCCATACTTTGTACATCAAAGACACAGATGTCCCTTCTATTATGATGGCCTAAAAAGCCATTGACTGGCCTGCACAAAATATTGTCCTAAATGGTCTCTTTAAGGGACTCAAAAGCATTCATATGAGTATTGTATGATATGCGTTATTGTATATGTCCACTAGATGGCGATATATCATTATGAAAATAAATTAATCACTTATGTATTAAAATGTACCAATTTGAGCACTTATTTTTCTTATACTGTCAGTGAGAGCATGTTCTTTTGGGAACAGATTGATGGGAAAACATGTCAGCAGCCCTGACATCTGTTCCGTTACGTATGTAACAATTCCCCCCATTCAAAAGGCTGCAACTGTGAACTCATATCTTGATCACAGATGCTGTTGTTTTATCCCCCTCTCTCACTCCCAATCTCTCTTTATCCATGATTATATTTCGATTGAATATGGCGCTTTTAAATGTTAGAGCAATCACAAGTAAAACCTTTCTCGTGAATGACCTCATTACTGAGCTCAAAGTTGATTGCATGTTTCTCACTGAAACATGGCTGTCATCAGACTGTACTGCCGCTCTTATTGAAGCCTCCTCCCAGATTACAAGTTTTCATCCTCTATCGGAAAAGGGAAAAAGGGTGGGGGGGGACAGCCTCTATTTTTCCTAAGGCTTTCAGATGTAAGGACATTTTGTTTGGCAACTTTGACTCTTTTGAGCATCATGCTGTACTGTTTAAATGTTACCCACCAGTGCTGGCCATAACCCTGCATAACTCTGTATTACCAAGGGGCTTTCTACTGGGTCCACCCATAACCACAGCCATACTCTGGACCTGGTTATTACCGAGGGGCTTTCTACTGGGTCCACCCATAACCACAGCCATACTCTGGACCTGGTTATTACCGGGCTTTCTAGGGGCTTCTGGACCTGGTTACTGGGTCCACCCATAACCGCAGCCATACTCTGGACCTGGTTATTACCGAGGGGCTTTCTACCCACAGCCATACTCTGGACCTGGTTATTACCTGAGGGGCTTTCTACTGGGTCCACCCATAACCGCAGCCATACTCTGGACCTGGTTATTACCCAGGGGCCATACTTGGACCTGGTTATTACCGAGGGGCTTTCTACTGGGTCCACCTGGACCTGGTATTACCGAGGGCCGCAGCCATAACTCTGGACCTGGTTATTACCGAGGGGCTTTCTACTGGGTCCACCCATAACCGCAGCCATACTCTGGACCTGGTTATTACCGAGGGGCTTTCTACTGGGTCCACCCATAACCGCAGCCATACTCTGGACCTGGTTATTACCGAGGGGCTTTCTACTGGGTCCACCCATAACCGCAGCCATACTCTGGACCTGGTTATTACCCAGGGGCTTTCTACTGGGTCCACCCATAACCGCAGCCATACTCTGGACCTGGGGGCTTTCTTACCCATTACCTGGAGGGGGGGCTTTCTACTGGGTCCACCCATAACCGCAGCCATACTCTGGACCTGGTTATTACCCAGGGGCTTTCTACTGGGTCCACCCATAACCGCAGCCATAACCTGGTTATTACAGCCATACTCTGGACCTGGTTATTACCCAGGGGCTTTCTACTGGGTCCACCCATAACCGCAGCCATACTCTGGACCTGGTTATTACCGAGGGGCTTTCTACTGGGTCCACCCATAACCGCAGCCATACTCTGGACCTGGTTATTACCGAGGGGCTTTCTACTGGGTCCACCCATAACCGCAGCCATACTCTGGACCTGGCTATTACCGAGGGGCTTTCTACTGGGTCCACCCATAACCTATACTCTGGACCTGGCTATTACCGAGGGGCTTTCTACTGGGTCCACCCATAACCGCAGCCATACTCTGGACCTGGTTATTACCGAGTGGCTTTCTATTGACATATCCTCTATTGTTGACGCTGCTTTGTCTGATCACCACTGTGGGATTTTTTTTACTACTATTTTTTTACTACCTTGTTGCCCGTAGAACAGGGTAATACTGAACACGTGATTAAGAAACACTATTTCAAATCTGAAGTTGACAGAGATTTTATTGAGTGTATGAACGATACTCCACCACCTATTCTGCCTACCTCGTGTGAGGTTTTAGTTCATAACTTTAATTGCAAATGAAGGGCAACCATTGATGCCATAAGCTCCAGTAAGGTTGAAAAGAGCCACATCCAAACAGAGAGCCCACATTGGATGAGTCAGGAAACTAATCAATTAAAGAGAAATTGCAGAATGGCAGAGTGGAAGTGGAGGAAGTCAAAGTTGCAGGTCCATTATGATATTCTGAGAGAGCAACTTGGCATATATAACAAGGCAATTAGAAATGCCAGACGAGCTCATTTGATCTTGATCACTGTTCATCAGAATCCTTCGAGAGTGCTCTCCTCGACCATTGATGGCCTGATAAATCCTACCCCTGCAAACCTATGTGAACTTTCCTCCAGATCTAAATGCGACGAGTTTGCAGCATCTTTCAGAGGTAAGATAACCAACATTAGGCTGGGAATCAGTCAAGCAAGACCTGGTGAGAGGTTTGATGATATGTGCCCTAGCCTATCACACGAAGGCACTATGGAGTTATTTTCCCTGGTTGACACAGACATGCTTCTTCAAAACAGTTTTTAATTGCATATCTGAAGAATTACAAGCTATTCTTAATCACTCACTTTCCCCATTGCACTAAAAACTGCTATGGCGAAACCCCTTTTGAAGAAAAGTAATCTCGATTCTTCAGATCTTAGCCATTTTTTGGCCAATCTCCAACCTTCCGTTCTTAAGAAAAATTCTGGAGAAATCGGTGTTCAAGTGACAGCTGTATTTAAAAAAAGAACAAATCCAATCTGGTTTTCGTGCCCACCACAGCACACAGCACAGAGACAGCCTTAAAGTGGTAAATGATCTTAGAGCCAACACAGATGCCAAACATCTTCGATTTATTAAGTGCTGCTATCAACACTGTTGACCATGATGTTCTTCTGGACAGACTGGAGAAGTGGGTTGGCCTCTCTGGTCCAGTTCTAAATTGGTTTTGGACCTATTTAACCAGTGAATAGTTTTTTGTCACCCTTTGTGAACATAACTCAGGGAAAATACATATATTATGTGGCGTTCCACAGGGTTGCATTTTGGGTCCGGTACTGTTCAGTTTATATAGTGTATTTTACCCATTGGCAGCGTTATCAGGTTACTACAGCATGGATTTTCACTGCTCCGTAGACGATACACAACTTTACATTTCTGTGTCACCAGAGGATTGTAGCTCCACGGATAAATTATTAGACTGTATTAGTGATTTAAATAGTTGGATCTTCCTCCAGCTAAATCAAGACCGAGGTACTTAATTGTTGGAACCAAAGCACAGAGAGAAAATCTAGCCGCACATTTTAATTCAAGGGCAATAAAGACAAAACACCAAGTAAAAAACGTACTTTAGAATCTGAACAAATTCGTATTTCGTATTCGTATTTCATATCGCATTTCGTATCGCACATTAGGAATGTGACCAAAATAGTTTTATACCACCTGAGGAACATCGCCTTTGAATGTTCTTCAGATGCTGACGTTTCTCTCTCAGGCTGATACCGAGAGACTCATTCCATGCTTTTATTTACAAGCAGGCTTGACTACTGTAATGCTCTCCTGTCTGGTCTACCCAAGAAACCCATTGGTCAACTGCAAAACATACAGAATTCTGCAGCGCGGATACTGACCAAGACCAGATGAAGAGCACACATTACATCAGGTTTAAAGGTCTCTGTACTGGCTGCCTGTGAGTTTTAGATTATTCTGTTGGTTTATTAAATCAATCCACGGTTTTGCACCCCAATATCTGTCAGACCTGCTGTTAAGTTATGTACCCAGAAGGTCCCTCAGGGCCACTGGCCTTTTAACTATCCCCAAAGCTGAAGACCAAGAGGCATGGAGAGGCAGCGTTTAGTTATTATGAACCCAGCCCCCTGGAATAACCTGCCGGAGAACCCGAGGGAGGCCGAAACTGTGGACATATTCAAAAGGGATCTTAAGACACCTTTTTATCTTTGCTTTTCCTCAGGGTGCTTTTTAGTTGTTCAGTTTGTCATCCTTTTGTTGTTTATCTTATGTTTGTTGTGTAGTAAATATTTCAGTTTTTACTTTCATTGCTATTCATTCGCTTTTTTCCTGTGTAGCAAATTGCATTGCATTCCATGTCTGAAATGTGAATAAATAAAGCTTGATTTGATATGTCACGTTTCTGCTGCTTATTGCTCTAACGTGATATTTATTTTTCTTTCTTTCTTTGTTTCTTTCTTTGTTTCTTTCTTTCTTTGTTTCTTTCTTTGTTTCTTTCTTTCTTTATCTCTTTCTTTCTCTCTCTCACCCTTTGCTCCCCCCCCTCTCTCTCTCTCCTTCTCTCCCTCTCTCTCAAACACGTGAATCACATATGTTGCAAGTCCTTTAAAATAATGTGTCCAGTCACAGTTTTGACCTCCCAAGGCTCTTGTCATTAGTATGTGGAAAGGCCTCTCCCCCTCCCAGCCTGTCCTTGGTGCTACAGTAAGTCACTGTTCAAAGACGAGACAAGAGTCCTCCCCCATCAAACAAATCGAAGCCAGGGCTGCAAAATACACCAGGGCAATCGTGGTTGGCCATCAGATGTCCCCTACTCGTCTCACTCCTCGCCGTATCTCACAGGAGGCAGATGGCGTGTGTGTGCCTATGTGTGTGGGGTGTGTGTGCGTGTCTGTGTGTGTCGGTCTTCCGCGACGACCCAAATCAGACCCATGGCCGCAACTCGGCGCAGGAGAAAATTGTTGTCCTGTTGGCTCATGATTCTGTCCTCTCACGACACCCCCCTCCACTTCCCGCATTTCTACTAAAATGAAACCCAGGTCTTATCTCCCCACTGGGGCCAAAAACTTACACTTACTCCATCTAATTCACTGAAGATGATTAGATTAAGGGAGAGAGGGAGAGAAATGGAGAGAGAGTGGAAGGGAGAGAGAGAGAGAGAGAAAGAGCGAGAGAGAGAGAGAGAGAGGTGGAGAGACAGAGAGAGAGAGAGGTGGAGAGACAGAGAGAGAGAGAGAGAGAGAGAGAGAGAGAGAGAGAGACAGAGAGTAGAGAGAGAGAGAGAGAGAGAGAGAGAGGGAGAGATAGGGGTTTAGGGAAAGAGAGAGAGGTAGAGAGAGAGAGCGCGAGGTAGAGAGCAACGTAAAAGGTGAGAAGTACAGAAGAAAACACTAGGCTAATCAATCCCTTAAGAGGAAGTGCAGCAGAAAATCACAGGGGAAATGGCCGTGTCCTTAACTAATGGAGAGTGCATTGGGGAGATGAGAAAACCCTGCTGGAGAGACAGCTGCTCCATATTCCTTCCTAAGCCCCTTATTGGAGAGCAGAGGAGCCAGGAGAGCAGGGTAGAACTGTGAGGTAAGCAGCATGAGGTGTCACTGAGACTGCAGGATCAATTCTCACTCTCCTGGGGGAATCATTGCCTGGCCGTCTCATCTGAATAATAGGCTCCAGCCAATCAGATCCCTTAGTGTAATAGTAATAGTGTTAAGAATTCAATCAATGACTTGCTACTAAATCGAGAGAGTTCTATTGAACCAATGGCAGAGCTTTGGAGTAGAGGTTCCCGTGAAATAGGACCTATTACCATACTACAAAGCTTATCATTCCCTTCCCAAAATGTACAGCTTCATTGAGGATTTCTGGAAGATTCCACGGTACACTTACGTCATGACCAGGGTCTCATCTCCCGGTTCGCTCAGAAGTCCATCGACGAAAACCGAGGTGCTGGTGAAGTTGTGGATGATCCACGTCCTTCCCTCATCGATACTGAACCTAAGGAGAAAAGAAAAACCATTGAGACAATTACAACAGCTCTATAAGCTCTATGGAAGTCTATGGGCTCTTTTCAACAGGCGGCCATCTTGGAAGAGACATTCACATGAGCTTTCTTATTGGTAATACTCCTCCTAACTAGAGAGAGCGAGAGAGATAACGTTTTGTTTTTGCAGTCCCCCCCGCGGAACGTTGTACAAACGACAGCAACATGCTGAATTGTGTATTACGAGTTACTTTTCAATATAATGTCAACGCAAACTAAAACACAAATAAACGACAGATACGGGCAACAACCCCCCCAAAAAATTGTGATCATCGTGAACTGTTCAGTAGGCGAACCGTGGCTGGGATGGCTCTGCGGTGGATCCGTTCCAGTTTAGCTGAGGAGTGGGTTCGGTGTGGGGCTCACAGACAATCGCTGGGGTGGGAGCATATGCCAGCAGCCAGGGATCGGATTTCTACAAGTGATCTTTTGCGAAGGATCTCGAGAGAGAGAGAGAGAGAGAGAGAGATTTCCCTGCGAGTGCGAAGTGACGATAGGCCCAGATCGGCGCAGGCATCTGAGCAGGAGGTGTAGTCCGTGCCCGTGACGCGGGTGGAAGCTGTCATTTATAAAACTGCAGAGTTCTACAGACTCTCCTAGACTGGCCATCTTGGAAAGAGGCAGGGGGGGAGGGGGGGAGACCCTTCATATTAGTACGGCTTGTGTCTAGGAGGGTGTAATGCCGTCATGACACACATGTCGTGAGAGACAGGATCGCCTCCAACCGGGACTGAACCGCCACCTGATTTAAGGACCTGTTCGAGTCAACATCTAGACTGCATGTCATTGCCAAGATGGTTTCCCCCGTGGGTCTGTCTTCAAACGCGCCACCAGACCCACGGGCTGCTGTTAACTTGAAGGAAGGTCTTTGAAATGAGAGGACCGGGGGTACGGATAGCTACCTTCTAACTCAACGTAACCCCCATGTGGCGTATGGCTCCCGGGATCAACAGGGTTACGTACGTAAGTGGGGTTATGTGTTGGAAAGGAATCACTGTGGGATTTGAGTAGCAGACCTATGTCTGCAGGGCATGCAGATGGACGTGCTAACAAGCCAGCAGTAAAACCAGAGAGACTCTAGAGAGACAGGGATTAGACAATATATACAGAGAGAATCAGAGGCAGACAGACATCCCAATGCTGTATACAGAGAGAATTAGCTAGGGGGAACGGTTTGTTGTTGTGTGTCTCAGTTTTGCTTTCTCGTTCTCCGTCTCCCACGTCCCCGTCCCCCCCCCTCAATCACTCTGTCTCTCTCTCTCCCTCTCTAACACTAAGAGCGTGTCGAAAGAATAACTTGTCCTAAGTGCACATTTTTATAAACCTTTGGTGCAGCCTAATGCATTAATAACACACAACTGTGCATTTGTGATGAATTATAATGTACACTACAGCCTTTCCTTGCACCAATCTGCAGTTAATCCATACCTCATACACACACACACACTGTATAAACAAAACAAGACTGCATGAAAATAAGTGTAGACTTACTTGTACATTCACACAACCGTATTATGTATAAGCCCATTTTTTTATTTATTTTGCCACCTCATCTCTGAGAATGTTGTGTTTTTATATGCTTAAAAGCGACATGGCTTTCAAAGCCAGGCATTATCTAACATTATTTGAACAAGTGTGTGCAGTGAAGTCAGAATATTGGCAAGGGGCATCCTTGAGCTGGGGCCTTTTGCTTTCCAAAGGGCCCCTAACAGAAAGTGAATCTCTGTGATCTACAGTACATATGTAGCTGTGTTGGAAACCTAGAGGGCCCGCTTCTTGAACTCTCGAATTCAAGTGCCCTTCTGAGAGGGGGAGAAAAACGTCTCCTTTGAGGACATGGATTTTGGACTTGTGTCAATGAAACCAGAGGGTTCTCTTTTTGGTTGAAGGGTCTTTTAGGGCCGTTGGAGGGCTCTTGACACTAACACAGATGAGTGTGCTCTCTCTCTCTCTCTCTCTCTCTCTCTCTCTCTCTCTCTCTCTCTCTCTCTCTCTCTCTCTCTCTCTCTCTCTCTCTCTCTCTCTCTCTCTCTCTCTCTCTCTCTCTCTCTCTCTCTCTCTCTCTCTCTCTCTCTCTCTCTCTCTCTCTCTCTCTCTCTCTCTCTCTCTCTCTCTCTCTCTCTCTCTCTCTCTCTCTCTCTCTCTCTCTCTCTCTCTCTCTCCCTTTAAATAAGGGGCACACAGAGTACAGACACTGACTGTGGCAATGTCTCCCAAACACCTTTCAAAACACTCTTACGCTCTTGCCTGAAGATTTCTACTACAGCCCAATCCCAAGGCAGTGATTTGGATTTAGAGGGCGAAGTGGGCATAAAGTTGACCTTTCTGATGCCGATGAGGCTGTTCAGACAAAGGTCATCTGCTGATAAAGGTCAGCGATAAGGATTCTCATTACTGAGTGCTTTCTATCATTTATTTTTCATTCAACGTCTATCAAGGTTACAGCTTCATTGAGATAAAAATCTATTGATATAGATATGATCCACAGGAGAGACCTGGTCCTGGTCAGGTGTTATGAAGGTCATAGATGGACGGTCAAAGGACTGTGTGGACACATTGGTGGCTCCTATATTGGTATATTGAGAGTTGTGAGTATTGGAGTTACAGAGTATTTTGTTTGACAGTAAAATGAGCCTACTTGAGTATTTTGAGGGGGATGGAGGTGTCTTTGATGGCAACAATGACCCCTCCATGGTCCAGGTACAGGATGTGATGCTCTTCCTCAAACACCTACAAAACAGGAAGGACAATCACAGGACGTGACGAAAAGACCAGGAAGTGAAAAGTTAGTAGGACGATAAGCGCTAGAAATGAATTAGATTACAGTACA